>NC_069505.1:244602902-244655402 GCF_027579735.1 Bombina bombina | reverse complement strand
GGCTCACCTGTGCTCAGCTAGCTCCCAGCAGTGCATTTCTACTCATCCAACAGAGGATACCAAGAGAATTAAGCAAAGTTGAAAACGAAAGTAAATTTTAAAAATATTTAAAATTGTATTCTCTACCTAAATCATAAAGAAAACTGAGCTTAGTTGTGTTTCTGAGGGGAGAGGACGCAATGCTCCGCTAAAGCTGTAAGCACCAGCCGTTCCTGTATTTTTACTTTCTTCTAGTTCCTCAGAACACCTGCAAATAATTTAAACACAACTGGAAAATAGTTAGGCCACACAAAGTCTGTCTTTAAACGCTAATGGGCTGTTCATTTACCAAATTCCTGCTGATTACAGCTTAGGTGTAACAAGAATGTGCAAATCTGCTGATAGTGGATAGCATGATGCAGAAAACAGGCAGAAAAGCCGAAATTAAACTTTAATGGTTCAGACTGCAAATGTATTATAAAATTGACTTTGTTTTCTTTGTATCCTTTGTGGAAAAACATACCTAGGTAAGCTCAGGAGCACCCATATGCCTCTTGTCATTGACTCACCAGATGTGTTCAGCTAGCTCCCATTAGTGCATTGTTGCTCTGGAGCTGACTTTTAACTATGTGTATTATCCCTTTTTCAGTGGGTTAAACAAGACATGCTTTTAGGAGCCATACAGTGGTACCTGTTTATAGATATATAGAAAATAACCCAGAGTGGTAAAAATCTAGGGGCCAGTGGCTCCCTGCCTCCTGGGTTTGTCAAGCCCTGGGTTAAACACATACATAAATGCAAGCAATACTGCAATAATAACACACACTAAAACATTAGAGCGTTATTTTCTTTCATTTGTATTTCACTTTAAAAACGAATATCCTGCTGTTTGATTACATCATAAACTGCTGTGAAGATCTGAGCTAAAAATGAGCTTCACATCAAACAGCGCAAGATGTTCATATGACCAATTCCTTTCTCGGCTTTATTTTGACAGCTGCTTTCACTTAATATAAACTATCAGTAAAGATAAATACACAAACTTATGCAGGTTGGGGCTATTTTCATGTGGTTGTCAAGTTTTGTGCCCTTAAGGCGTATTTTATTTTATGCTAATTAGCCAATTACACTATTAAAAAGCAATCTAGTTTGTGGTTTTAATGATTTACAGACCAGACACCCGAAGAGAAGACAGATTTCCCTGCTTTGTACATCCAGCTCCATCACGTGACAATTCTTTTTGTGTACGAGGTCGCTTTGTGGTCTCTGATCAAGTAACTTTATAATAGAAGTTGTATTAAAAAATAAAATAGTATTTCATTTTCATTATCAACAAATGTATTTATTTTAGTTTAATTTCCCTTAACGCAGTGGAATAATAAAGTAATTATAAACTGCATGTTTTTGTTGGTTGCGTTTCTTATATATATTACACACAATCTGCGGATGTTGCTTATTCTGCGCAAGCCTTGTGGTTCGCCGGAATCAGGATTTAAGAAGTAGCGGTCTTAAGACCGCTGCTCCTTAACTTGTCCGCCACCTCTGAGCAATTATCCCGATCAGATACAATCGGGTTGATTGACACCCCATGCTAGCGAATGTGCAGGGGGGGGCATTGCACAAGCATTTCTACAGAAATGCTTGTGCAATGTTAAATGCCGACAGCGTATGTTGTCGGCATTTAGCGATGTCGGGCAAACCAGATTCGCTACAGCGGATCATGTCCACCCGACATTTGGTAAAAGGACAATAGACTAACCAGGCTTGGCAGGGTACAGTGTTAATATCTTTTATCTGTCAAACACATTTGTAACAACGTCTTTATTGCATAAAAATAACAACAACCATCAGACATTATCTTAAATCTATTAAGTAAAAAAATAATATTTTTGCTTTAAAAAATTCTTCTGATCCAGATGGAACATAACATTTAGAAAACTAAACCTTTCCTGTTTTTACTTCTTTTGTCAAAATCTCCTCTTTTCTATTAGAGCATACTGACATAGGCTCAGAACCGTGCACGTGACTTTATATCTAAATTGTAGCTATGTTTGTAAGAATGTTTTATAACAATGTCCAACATAAAGGGGCCGAATTATCATTGTGCAAACGGACATGATCCGATATTGCGGATCATGTCCGTTGCACATCAATAAATGCAGGCAGCATACGCTCTCGGCATTTATCATTGCACCAGCAGTTCTTGTGAACTGCTGGTGCAATCTTGCCCCCTGCAGATTCTTGGCCAATCGGCCGCTAGCATGGGGTGTCAATCAACCTGATCATATTTGATCGGGCTGATTGCTGTCCGCCACCTCAGAGCAGGCAGACAGTTTATGGAGCAGCGGTCTTTAGACGCTAGATGCTCGCCGGAAACACGAGGCATCAAGCTTGTGCCCCATAGTGTGTGCAACTAGAGCTGCTGATTTGGCTACTTTACCTATGTGTTTGCTGGAGTTATATAAACAGATATGCAGGGTTGATAGTGATAAAATGACACTCTAACGCATGTCATTTTTCACTATAATGGCCCTTTTAACAATCAAAACCAATAGGAGTAAATTTGCTAACAGACATAATTTGAATAATTTGACATAATTTGAATTTATTTTTTAAATTGTTTGCGAGTCACAAAAATCTAAATTTTACCTTCATGTCCCTGTAACTCCTTGGCTTCCAGACTTGTTCAATGACCGACTTCCCTTACTCTCAGCCAGTGGATTAGATATATGTAAAAATAGATGAGTGAATGTGTTGGGATAATGCTTCTCTTATTAGATATGTTTCATGTTGTTCTATATAGAGGACAAGGGGATCTACTTGGATTATCCCCATCTAGTTTCCTGTGTTTACAGCAGTTTGCAGATTAATAACTCATTCTCATGATTTGAAATCACAAATGGTAGCATATAAATGTCACAGTTCCATCTCACAATTATTTGATACATTTCTTGCCAAGTTTGAAATACACATGGGCATAAATAAATGAGTTAAATGTGATTTGCAAAAAGAAATCTCCCAAGTATGCGGAAGAGTAGCAATTAAGGGACATTTAGTATTAAAACAAAATAAATGTTAAAATCATGTTAATGTAATCACATTCTTTTTGCTTTTCAATGATTTCTATTTTGTAAAACCCACTGCTTAGTGCTTGTTTTTTATTACAACAATGAAATCCACCGTTATCCTTTAACGTACACACTGACAAACACCTACACATACACACATACACACGTACACACTCGCAAACACATACACACAACCCTACACATAGAAACGTACACACTCACAAACACCTACACACTACCCTACACATACACACGTACACACTGACAAACACCTACACACAGCCCTACACATACACACTCACAAACATCTACACATACACACAACCCTACACATACACACGTACACACTAACACCTACACACAGCCCTACACATACACACTCACAAACATCTACACATACACACAACCCTACACATACACACGTACACACTAACACCTACACACAGCCCTACACATACACACTCACAAACATCTACACATACACACAACCCTACACATACACACGTACACACTAACACCTACACACAGCCCTACACATACACACTCACAAACATCTACACATACACACAACCCTACACATACACACGTACACACTAACACCTACACACAGCCCTACACATACACACATACACACATACACACATACACACATACATACATACACACATACACACATACACACATACACACATACACACATACACACAACCCTACACATACACACGTACACACTGACACACAGCCCTACACATACACACATACACACATACACACATACACACATACACACATACACACATACACACATACACACATACACACATACACACAACCCTACACATACACACGTACACACTGACACACAACCCTACACATACACACGTACACACTCAAAAACACCTACACAAACACACAACCCTACACATACACACGTGCACACTCGCAAACACCTACACATGCACACAGACCTACACATACACACTCACAAACACACAACCCTTACCCTACACATACATACGTGCACACTCGCAAACACCTACATATACAAATGCACACACACACCCCTATACAAACCTACATACACAAACACACACTCGCACATAATTCTGAAATAGCTAAAGTAACTTTTGAATACTCACATTTTAATGTTTTAATAGTTTGTTAAAGTTAAATGTTACTTTTTAAAATGAAAGCGTTTGCACAAAATTACACTTCACACAGTTGTTTTGAAAGAATGCAAATTTCAAAATCCTTTTTATTTCTCTGCCATCTGTATCATGTGACAGCCATCAGCCAATCCGATTCCTATATGTGTCCCTTTAAGATGCTTGGTAGCATATTGAAAGCAACACTTGTATATTGTAAGCAAAGAGATTAATAAAACATCTGTATATAAGTGTGTTGTATGCTCACAGCTGTGACGCTATTATGTAGCTGTGAGATAACAGAATCCCTATGCTATGAAATAATGTGTGATTTGTATTTCTTCTGCCTTGCAGTGAGACTAGGGAAAGCAGCTAATCTCACCTGCTGGATTACTGCTGATTTAGGGTATCACATATGTGTCTTTGTCAGCAAATCTCACACAACCACAGAGCCATGAACAGTCATTTATAGAGAAAATGCTGAGCAGACTAATTGCTTAAACAAACCATAGCTTCTCTCTATTAGAGCTTGGTTGGTGTCAGATACCTCCTTGCTTGTGTCGTTTCGTACCATTCCATGCCAGACTGTCCTGTCACCTTATACACACTCCACACCCACTTATGGTTATTTTAATATTGACTATGTGCTGAGGTTGCCGTTGGTCATTTTGTCCAAAAGTTTCATTAAAACCACAGTCCAGTAAATCTGGTACAGACACACAAAAAAGTATAAAAGTCTCCCTTTCTCCAGCAGACAAATCCAGGAAGTCTGGTCTGTTTGTTAGAGGACTGGAGTTCCCAATCTATAAACTTTAAGCAGTGATACTTGACCAGGGTTAGCCATCATGTACCTCTGAGGTTTGGAGGCAAAGCAGATTTATTTTATATCTTTGTATTGGAAAATCTAAGTACCAGACCTACTATATTATTAAAATATGGTCAGTCTCTCTATCCCCCCCCCCCCGAGTCAGTCTCTCTATCCCCCCCCCCCCCGAGTCAGTCTCTCTATCCCCCCCCCGAGTCAGTCTCTCTATCCCCCCCTGAGTCAGTCTCTCTATCCCCCTCTGAGTCAGTCTCTCTATCCCCCCCCCCCCCGAGTCAGTCTCTCTATCACCCCCCCCGAGTCAGTCTCTCTATTCCCCCCCCCCCCCGAGTCAGTCTCTCAAGCCCCCTCGAGTGTACCCTGTATGTCACCTGTAGCAAGCACAGGTCTCACTGACACCAGTCTTTATATAAATTAGATGAAATCTTAAAGGGACATGGAAATCAATGTAATATGTGCTTTAAAAATAAAAAAATTTGTTTTAATATTTAATTGGCACTATATTCTTGTGTCCAGCGCACATGGACGAAGAGTTAGGCATTTCCCTTTTTTTAATATTGAATTGGTGGCGTGCGCACACTCTAAGGGGTAGGTATGTATGGCGCACAGAGCATGCATACTTGCCAATCTGCTTGTGGTTAGCATGGTGACAGGCACCTGAAGAACGCACATTATACTGATCTAACAGCTAAAGGGACACAAAACCCACATTTATTTCATGGTTCAGATAGACCATGCTCATTTATTTCTATTATCACATTTTCTTTGTTCTCTTGGTATCTGTTGTTGGAAAGCAGGGAAGTAAGCTCAGGAGCGTGCACGTGTCTGGAGCACTATATAGCAGCAGTTTGCAAGAATGTTATCCATTTGCCAGAGTACTAGAGGGCAGCACTATTTCCTGTCATGTAGTGCGCCAGATGCCTACCTAGGTATCTCTTTAACACAGAATATCATGGGAACGAAGCAAAATTGATAATAGAAGTAAATTGGAAAGATTTTTTTGGGATTTCATATCCTTTAAAACATTGTATTCTTTCCTCTGATTTGTAGCAGCTAACACACCCGTGTGCTGGGAATATACAGCACCAGAATACTATCATCTTTCATGTCCCTTTAATCGTGGCTAGCATCACATAGCTTAAAAAGATGTAATATTCAGTTAAACTCTTGTAGCAAACAAAAGGATGTCAGGATTCTCTTCCCTTGGAGTAAGGTTTTTCTGGAGTTAATTTTCAGCCATTTATTGGGAAAACATTTGTGCTGTTACTGTGTGAGCTGACATTTTCCTGCACTTGGCCCCCTGGGTTTAGATTTCCTGCAACCGGCTTGTCCCTGTTTTTAGATCCAATTCCCACCTGAATAAACACAACATCTGCAGTGGGCCTGAGAATCTTTCCAGTTCCCCCGGAAGCTCTGATTCAGCATCTTGTACAGTGTAGTTTGCTGATCTGACTGTATTTGCTTCCTGCTGAAGGAATACCCTGTAGTGGCAAAGTTTGTGCTGCAGACACCAAGTGTAGACTTAGCCTAGAAGGAACTATGGACATATATAGGACCTTTGGGCAGATTTATCATTGTATGGACAGAGTTCACACGTAGTAAGATCACAAATTGTGGGGTGCATTCGCTCTCCGGTTTTTATGATTGCACAAGCGTATGCTCATTCACAATTATTGTACATATAAAGTAATAGGATTCATCCTCCTGTCAAATATGGTTCTCTATATATGTATTGCTCACACTGGAACAAAACGCACACAGTTAACCAGATGCGGCCACTAAAAATGGCACAAATGTTATGACCTTTCTACTGAGCTTTCTATATTATTTAAAAGGGGCAGGGTACACAAAAAAAATCTATCACTCATATTTTAAAGACTGGTTTGCATCCAGAAGGTTAAAAGAATATTAAACATCTCTTATTTTTGGGTGAAAACAAGTCCCTTGCTCCATAGAGAGGTCAAAAGTAAATTATATTACCCACAAATCAAATAGCAACAGATTTTTTGAATGTTTAGACTTGGCTGATATGTTCTATAGCAAGACACAGAAATATCTTGTAACTTCATTGTTTACTGTCCCTTTAAAACAAAATACTATGTGAGGTTCAGAGATGTCTTTACACCAGCAGTTACTGGAGATTATTGCCAGAGAAATGTCCTTGATAATTGAAACTTTTTTTTCTGTTGAAAAAATAAAGTTTATATAATATTAGGGGAATATTCTCTTTTGACAATAATTGACGTTTTAAACAGAGATATAAATGTTGTGCATTCTTACTATACAATAGAGATGTGCAAGGAACAAAAGATTTGTTTTATATTTTTCCCAAATTTCTGTTCAGACAAATTTTGTTCATGTGGGCATTCATTTTGGCCAAATATTGGATTGAGATTCATTACTGTTATTTCCTTTTGGAACAACAAATATATGCAACTAATTTTAACAAAAATCTAAAATGATAGAATTTAACCCTTTGAGTGCTAAGCTGGAGTTTTTGTTACTATTTTTTTTTTAAATTTACCTTTTTTTTTTTACCTTTTTATTTCCCCCCAGATTCCCAAGACCTATAACTTTAGAAAGGTTAGGCAATTACCTTTCCAACGGTGGGTCTTGGGGGTCTGTAGCTGTTTAGATGCCTGAGATACAGGCTTCTAAGCAGCATGCCCCCTTTCCCTATCTTGTCCATTGTCATTTTTAAATAAAGTTGCGCAGTGACGTTATCACGTCATTGCGCATGACTTCACTGCACGTAACGGGACGTCTCAGCGATGCCTGTCACTATACAGCCCCGATTGCTGTGGTGGGAGTTAATGGGAGCCCCCAGATTGCTCTCAAGGTAGGTGAGTGCTAGCGACGGCTCTGAGCCGTTGTTAGCACTCAAGGGGTTTTAAACAAAAGAACCTATATTTCAATGTTAACAGAACATACAACTTGTTGATATAATTTAAGTCAACAACTAACTCACACGGTCACGCGTTCCAATAGCTCTAGTCAAAGTGAATAAAAATGTCTGCGCTTTCCCTAGTCTCCCACCTCCCTATGCTAGGTTAAGGCTTGAATGAACAAGCCTGTATGACTATAATCCAACATTTTGTTATAGTTTGTCACTAACATCAGTTATTAGTAATACTAAGGCAGGATCGGACAGGGGACTATAGGCAGAGGTGAGGGTAGGTGGCGCAAACCAATGCTGATTCCCTGTAAATGATGTGTTATTACCTTAATGTTGGTTGGAAATATCTTTATTTTTCTTCGTTATGCGAGTGTCGCTGTGAATGCGATATAGCCCAAATTAGTGGGTATTTTTGCTAAGCTTTAATTACTACAATTGCTACTAATTGTGAGTATTCCGTTTGCGTGACTATGTATTAATAATATACTCCTTAAATAAATAAAAAGCCAATGTGCTGGATATGTATAAAACAGTTTTATTGAATCATAAAATATATATATATGTATACGCTTTGCATACTATTGACACCGGTGTCTAATGATACTCTTAAATTCTTAAAAGAAAATTTCTTAAAAGAAAATAAAAAGATAATAAAAAGATGATAAAAAGATAGATAAAAACGTTAGGTTATTATCTTTTTATCATCTTTTTATTATCTTTTTATTTTCTTTTAAGAAATTTTCTTTTAAGAATTTAAGAGTATCATTAGACACCGGTGTCAATAGTATGCAAAGCGTATACATATATATATATTTTATGATTCAATAAAACTGTTTTATACATATCCAGCACATTGGCTTTTTATTTATTTAAGGAGTATATTATTAATACATAGTCACGCAAACGGAATACTCACAATTAGTAGCAATTGTAGTAATTAAAGCTTAGCAAAAATACCCACTAATTTGGGCTATATCGCATTCACAGCGACACTCGCATAACGAAGAAAAATAAAGATATTTCCAACCAACATTAAGGTAATAACACATCATTTACAGGGAATCAGCATTGGTTTGCGCCACCTACCCTCACCTCAGCTCATTTCTATAAAACATTGGGATAAAGTTTTATAAGGTGTGCATTGATCCCCTCCTTACTTACAGTCTAATCACTATCCCAAGGGGACTATAGGCACATTAATGATCAGATATTCTGTACATCATTACAAACAAAGGAACTGATTTACAAAATAATATTGCTCATTCTCCCTTTCCTGCCCCATTTTGGCTCCAAATGTTATGAACAAAATAACAAATTGATTTGGTAAAGCAATCATTTGTTCTGTGCCTGTATTCAGCTGTTCATTTATCAGACTACTTGCCGAAATGGCAGCACAAATTCATCCAAAGGCAAATCACATCTATTGTATAGTAGTATTGCATCACATGACAAGGGTGCTATCTGGGTCTCAAAAAATTAAAGGGGCATTTGATTTAAAATTGAAATGCCCATGAGTACAGTTTTATTTTTGATTGGAAGCATTTTTGTAGTATATTTGTGTTTGCTAAAATGCTTCTTAATGCAGTCACAGTTTGATGGATTTTACTATGCACATTCTGAGCATATGTCAATAAC
Source organism: Bombina bombina (assembly GCF_027579735.1). Lineage (NCBI taxonomy): Eukaryota > Metazoa > Chordata > Amphibia > Anura > Bombinatoridae > Bombina > Bombina bombina. The sequence continues at coordinate 244,645,856 of NC_069505.1, read as the reverse complement.
AAGCCGTTTGCACCTGTTCAGAGAGCCAGGGGTGGTGATGATTAAAGGAACATACAATTCATAATATAATTCCTTTAATGTGTCTCATATACGCTCTTCTATTTTTATTTTCCCCGTTTTAACTGTCATTTTACATTGGCGCTCCCACCATAGATGCCGTAGGAGGACGTCTCTATATGCTGCACTGTACAAGCTCATTTATATCCGTCCCTAACTGGCCACAGTAATGGAGATGAGAATACAATAGTTAAAGCTTTTTAAGGGGGTGTGTTCATGGAGTGCAAAACCCTGCAAACTTTGTTTCTTTTTTTTTGGGGGGGGGGGGGTTAAATGACAGTTTTTAGCTGTATTTAAAGGGACACGGAACCCAACATTTTTCTTTCATAATTCAGATAGGGAATACAATTTTAAACAACATTCAAGTTTACTTCTATTTTCTAACTTGCTTCATTCTTTAGGTATCCTTTGTTGAAGAAATAGCAATGCACATGGGTGAGCCAATTGCATGAGGCATCTATGTGCAGCCACCAATAAGCAGCTACCAAGCCTATTTAGATATGCTTTTCAACAAATTATGATAATAGAAGTAAATTGGAAAGTTGTTTAAAATTACATGCTCTTTCTGAATCATAAAAGAAAAAAATCGGGTTCCATGCCCCTTTAACACATTTATTAAAGTGAATGTAAAGTTTAATGAGAAAGTGCCCGTTTTTTAAAAATACTCATAAAAACAGGGAATTTCATTCATTAAACTAATATTTAAGCATTTTATTTAAATACCTTTTTTCCTTATGACAGCAGACCGGCGATCTTCCTCCCACAGCTACTCTGTACTTGGCACAGCAATGACGAATCCGGCGTCCTCCAATCATTGTGTGCACCCCAAGGCATCCAGATCGTGAGGCCATGCAATGATTGGAGGAAGCCGGATTTGTCATCTAAGTACAGCGGAGCTGCGGGAGGAAGATCGCCCGCTCGCACCATAGTAAATAGGCCCCTATGTATACAGACCTTTTGCAATACAGTGATTTATTTCTGGCACATATATAAATAATGACCTTATTGTCCCTTTTAGTTGGGGGTGACAACAATTGTATTATCATTGATAAGAAACATATTACTGCCACATACAGTATTATATAGTATTGTGGCTACTGCATGTGCACTGCATATATACTTCTAATGAAAACGGAAATGCACTTGCTAGATTGTCCCTTTTAACCACAGTTTTTGTTTTAAACACCCCTCATGGTTAATTTAAAGGGACAGTGAATTACAATTGTTTTTTCCTTAATATATTTCCAATGACCTGTTATGCTAGCTGCAGAGTATAAAATGTATGGGAAATTAAATCTTTAGTTTGTTTTTGTATATAAAATAGCTTGTTTTGTTCTTTGAAACTACAACCCATTCAAATTAGCTTGCAGAGACATCAGGTTTCCTTATTTTATCACTTTCTGTACACATGCATGCTTCTTTATATTATCGCTGTCTTACCAAAGCCCTGTACAATTAAAAATGAACATTTTATTGCTTATATCTCCTACCTCCTACTAGGAGTGTAATTTTATCTGTTGGCTATGTTTACACAGCTTTTCTATAGCCAATAATTAAATATAGAAACACTCAGATTAGATAGGGATACCACTGACAAAATCAGCTATTTCAAATGCTGATATAGTGGTAAAGGATCTTTTTGTAAGCAACTTCATACACTTCAGTAGGTTTGGTTTGAAGGGTAAGCAGTACCTGCGTGCACCAGAAAATTACTTGATAGCATTTAAACCCAGGATTTGTTGAGCCCAGTATATCAGTAGGTAAAATAGATCATTGGGATAAATTTAAATGGGAGACAAAAATAGGGTTAACTGTCCCTTTAAAGGGACAGTCTACACCAGAAGTTTTATTGTTTTAAAAGATAATCTCTTTATTACCCATTCCCTAGTTTTGCTTGACCAAAAACGTGTATAAATACACTTTTTACTTCTGTGATTATCTTGTATCTAAGCCTCTGCAAACTTCCCCCTTATTTTAGTTCTTTTGACAGACTTGCATTTTAGCCAATCAGTGCTGGCTCCCTGGAACTTCACGTGCATGAGCACAGTGTTATCTATATGACACACATGAACTAACACCCTCTTGTGGTGAAAAACTGTCAAAATGCCCTGAGAGAAGGGCTTAGAAATTAGCATATGAACCTCCTAGGTTTAGCTTTCAACTAAGAATACCAAAATAACAAAGCAAAATTGGTGATAAAAGTAAATTGGAAAATTGTTTAAAACTACATGCCCTATCTGAATCATGAAAGTTTATTTTGGACTAGACTGTCCCTTAAATAAAAAGTGAAGCCCAGTAGCATAAGTACGGCAAGTTAAGTTACAAGCACATACACGGAAAGCTACAGACTGTGGCACAAGTTTCTTACAGATCTTTCCAACGAGACTTCGTATCAGCCAATTTGTCACATCTGACACATTATTTAAAGTGATAGAGTTTTAAACAGCACTGTATCTCTCCCTAATTACTAGTCTGTACATTACTGTTTAGTGGAAGGCAGATCATTTGTACATCTGTCATCAGTAAATCTTACTTAGGGCAGAAAATCTTACAAATGCAGAGCCAAATGAGATGCAAGAATGTGAAAGTGTTATAAAGGGACGTTCCAGTGCATTCTATGCTTTCTTGTTAAGCAAGTTTGTAAGATCTTTATTTACTTATTTAAAAAAATAAATAATGTTGGAGCATTTGAAGTCTCTGATTGGAACACCATATGTGCACTGTTTTGTCCATCACTTGCATGCACAGACTATACACATCAGTTAAAAGCAACCTTTGCTCTTAGATCAGCCTTGTGCAGATGCCATATGTGTTTTTTTTTTTAAAAAAAAAAGCCTTTTTAACATAGTAAGTTTATTACAAACGTGAGCCCTAGATTTTTTTGCACTGGAATGTGAAGTAAAGTGATATTGAACTAAAACTGTGGCTAAGATAATATTGTTTGGGTACAATTAATTATTTAAAAAACACATTTAGGTGCCCGTTTTTAAAGGTCCGTATGGAGCTTGAAGGGCCGTGTTTCTGGTGAGCCTTCAGACTCGTTAGAAACACCAGTTATAAAGCAGCGGTCTAAAGACTGCTGCTTCATAACCTATCCGCCTGCTCTGAGGAGGCGTACAGAGATTGCGTGAAATCAACCCGATTGAATACGATCAGGTTGATTGACATCCCCTGCTGGCGGGCGATTGGCCGCAAATCTGCAGGGGGCGGCGTTGCACCACACCAGCAGTTCACAAGAGCTGCTAGTGCAATGCTGAATGCGGAGAGCATATTGCTAGCACATAAAAACACACTGGCACAAGCACATAAAAACATTAGTACATAAAAACACACTGGCGCAAGCACATAAAAACACCCTGGCACAAGCACATAAAAGAACTAGCACATAAAAACACACTGGCACAAGCACATAAAAACACACTGACACAAGCACATAAAAGCACTAGCACATAAAAACACACTGGCACAAGCACATAAAAACACACTGGCACAAGCACATAAAAACACACTGGCACAAGCACATAAAAACAAACTGGCACAAGGACATAAAAACACACTGGCACATAAAAGCACTAGCACATAAAAACACACTGGCACAAGCACATAAAAGCACTAGCACATAAAAACACACTGGCTCAAGCACATAAAAACACTAGCACTTAAAAGCACACTGGTACAAGCACATAAAAACACACTGGTACTAGCACTTAAAATCACACTGGTACAAGCACATAAAAACACACTGGCACAAGCACATAAAAACACTAGCACTTAAAAGCACACTGGTACAAACACATAAAAACACACTGGTACTTAAAAGCACACTGGTACAAACACATAAAAACACACTGGTACTTAAAAGCACACTGGTACAAGCACATAAAAACACACTGGTACTTAAAAGCACACTGGTACAAACACATAAAAACACACTGGTACTTAAAAGCACACTGGTACAAGCACATAAAAACACACTGGTACTTAAAAGCACACTGGTACAAGCACATAAAAACACACTGGTACTAGCACTTAAAAGCACACTGGCGCAAGCACATAAAAACACACTGGCGCAAGCACATAAAAACACACTGGCGCAAGCACATAAAAACACACTGGCGCAAGCACATAAAAACACACTGGCGCAAGCACATAAAAACACACTGGCGCAAGCACATAAAAACACACTGGCGCAAGCACATAAAAACACACTGGCACTAGCACATAAAAACACACTGGCACTAGCACATAAAAACACACTGGCACTAGCACATAAAACACACTGGCACTAGCACATAAAACACACTGGCACTAGCACATAAAACACACTGGCACTAGCACATAAAACACACTGGCGCTAGCACATAAAGCACACTGGCGCTAGCACATAAAGCACACTGGCGCTAGCACATAAAGCACACTGGCGCTAGCACATAAAACACACTGGTACAAGCACATAAAACACACTGGTACAAGCACATAAAAACATTACTTGAAATAGAACATGTAAACACTAGCACATAAATCACACTGGTACAAGCACATAAAAACATTACTGGAAATTAACATGTAAACACTAGCACATAAACACACTGGCACAAGCACATAAAACACACTGGTACAAGCACATAAAACACACTGGTACAAGCACATAAAACACACTGGTACAAGCACATAAAACACACTGGTACAAGCACATAAAACACACTGGTACAAGCACATAAAACACACTGGTACAAGCACATATAACACACTGGTACAAGCACATAAAACACACTGGTACAAGCACATATAACACACTGGTACAAGCACATATAACACACTGGTACAAGCACATATAACACACTGGTACAAGCACATATAACACACTGGTACAAGCACATATAACACACTGGTACAAGCACATATAACACACTGGTACAAGCACATATAACACACTGGTACAAGCACATATAACACACTGGCACAAGCACATATAACACACTGGCACAAGGACATAAAACCACACTGGCAAAAGCACATAAAAACACACTGGAAATAGAACATGAAAACACTAGCACATAAACACACTGGCACTAGCACATAAACACACTGGCACAAGCACATAAAAACACACTGGCACAAGCACATAAAAACACACTGGCACTAGTACATAAATACACACTAGCACATATAACACAATGGTACAAGCACATATAATACAATGGTACAAGCACATATAACACACGGGTACAAGCACATATAACACACGGGTACAAGCACATATAACACACGGGTACAAGCACATATAACACACTGGTACAAGCACATATAACACACTGGTACAAGCACATATAACACACTGGTACAAGCACATATAACAGACTGGTACAAGCACATATAACAGACTGGTACAAGCACATATAACAGACTGGTACAAGCACATATAACAGACTGGTACAAGCACATATAACACACGGGTACAAGCACATATAACACACGGGTACAAGCACATATAACACACGGGTACAAGCACATATAACACACGGGTACAAGCACATATAACACACGGGTACAAGCACATATAACACACGGGTACAAGCACATATAACACACTGGCACAAGGACATATAACACACTGGCACAAGGACATAAAACCACACTGGCACAAGCACATAAAAACACACTGGAAAAAGAACATGAAAACACTAGCACATTAACACACTGGCACTAGCACATAAACACACTGCCACAAGCACATAAAAACACACTGGCACAAGCACATAAAAACACACTGGTACAAGCACATAAAAACACACTGACAATAGAACATGTAAACACTAGCACATAAACACACTGGCGCAAGCACACAAAAAACACTAGCACATAAAAACACACTGGCACTAGCACATAAAACACACTGGCACTAGCACAAAAAAACACTGGCATATAAAAACACTGGCACAAGGACATAAAAACACACTGGCACTAGCACATAAAAACACTGGCATATAAAAACACTCTGGCACAAGCACATGAAAACACTAGCACATAAAACCACACTGGCACAAGGACATAAAAACACACTGGCACAAGCACATAAAACACTAGCACATAAAAACACACTGGCACAAGGACATAAAAACACACTGATACAAGCACATAAAAACACACTGGCACAAGCACATAAAAACACACTGGCACAAACACACAAGCACATAAAACATACTGGCACAAGTACATAAAAACACACTGGCACAAGGACATAAAAAGACACTGGCACAAGCACATAAAACACTAGCACATAAAAACACACTGGTACAAGCACATACAAACACTGGCACAAGGACATAAAAACACACTGGTACAAGCACATAAAAACACACTGCCACTAGCACATAAAACACTAGCACATAAAAACACACTGGCACAAACGCACAAAAAACACTCTGGCACAAACACATATAAAACCCTAGCACATAAAAACACACTGGCACAAATACACAAAAAGCACTCTGGCACAAACACATATAAAACACACTGGTACAAGCACATAAAAACACTAGCACTTAAAACCACACTGGTACCAGTACATAAAGACACACTGGCACAATTACATGAAAACACACTAGCACATAAAAACACACTGGCACAAGCACATGAAAACACACTGGCACAAGGACATGAAAACACAGTGGCACTAAAACCACACTGGTTCAAGCACATAAAAACACACTGCCACTAGCACATAAAAACACACTGGTACAAGCACATAAAAACACACTGGTACAAGCACTTAAAACCACACTGGCACAATCACATGAAAACACACTAGCACATAAAAACACACTGGCACAAGCACGTGAAAACACACTGGCACAAGCACGTGAAAACACACTGGCACTAGCACATGAAAACACACTGGCACTAGTACATGAAAACACACTGGCACAAGGACGTGAAAACACACTGGCACAAGGACGTGAAAACACACTGGCACAAGGACGTGAAAACACACTGGCACAAGGACGTGAAAACACACTGGCACAAGGACGTGAAAACACACTGGCACAAGGACGTGAAAACACACTGGCACAAGGACATGAAAACACACTGGCACTAGCACATGAAAACACACTGGCACAAGGACATGAAAACACACTGACACTAAAACCACACTGGTACAAGTACATAAAAACACACTGGCACTAGCACATGAAAACACACTAGCACAAGCACATGAAAACACACTGGCACAAGCACATAAAAATACACTAGCACAAGCATATGAAAACACACTGACACAAGCACATGAAAACACACTGGCACTAGCACATGAAAATACACTGGCACTAGCACATGAAAATACACTGGCACTAGCACATGAAAACACACTGGCACTAGCACATGAAAACACACTAGCACAAGCACATGAAAACACACTGGCACTAGCACATGAAAACACACTGGCACTAGCACATGAAAACACACTGGCACAAGCACATGAAAACACACTGGCACAAGCACATGAAAACACACTGGCACTAGCACATGAAAACACACTGGCACTAGCGCATGAAAACACACTGGCACAAGCACGTGAAAACACACTGGCACAAGGACGTGAAAACATACTGGCACAAGGACATGAAAACACACTGGCACTAGCACATGAAAACACACTGGCACTAGCACATGAAAACACACTGGCACTAGTACATGAAAACACACTGGCACTTAAAAACACACTGGTACAAGCACATAAAAACACACTGGTACAAGCACATAAAAAACATACTGGCAATAGAACATAAAAACACTAGTACTTAAAAGCACACTGGCTCAAGCACATAAAAACACTAGCACTTAAAAACACACTGGTACAAGCACATAAAAACATTACTGGAAATAGAACATGTAAACACTAGCACATAAACACACTGGCACAAGGACATAAAACCACACTGGCACAAGCACATAAAAACACACTGGAAATAGAACATGAAAACACTAGCACATAAACACACTGGCACTAGCACATAAACACACTGGCACTAGCACATAAACACACTGGCACAAGCACATAAAAACACACTGGCACAAGGACGTGAAAACATACTGGCACAAGGACATGAAAACACACTGGCACTAGCACATGAAAACACACTGGCACTAGCACATGAAAACACACTGGCACTAGTACATGAAAACACACTGGCACTTAAAAACACACTGGTACAAGCACATAAAAACACACTGGTACAAGCACATAAAAAACATACTGGCAATAGAACATAAAAACACTAGTACTTAAAAGCACACTGGCTCAAGCACATAAAAACACTAGCACTTAAAAACACACTGGTACAAGCACATAAAAACATTACTGGAAATAGAACATGTAAACACTAGCACATAAACACACTGGCACAAGGACATAAAACCACACTGGCACAAGCACATAAAAACACACTGGAAATAGAACATGAAAACACTAGCACATAAACACACTGGCACTAGCACATAAACACACTGGCACTAGCACATAAACACACTGGCACAAGCACATAAAAACACACTGGCACAAGCACATAAAAACACACTGGCACTAGTACATAAATACACACTAGCACAAGCACATAAATACAATAGCACAAGCACATATAACACAATGGTACAAGCACATATAACACAATGGTACAAGCACATATAACACACGGGTACAAGCACATATAACACACTGGTACACGCACATATAACACACTGGTACACGCACATATAACACACTGGTACACGCACATATAACACACTGGTACAAGCACATATAACACACTGGTACAAGCACATATAACACACTGGTACAAGCACATATAACACACTGGTACAAGCACATATAACACACTGGTACAAGCACATATAACACACTGGTACACGCACATATAACACACTGGTACAAGCACATATAACACACTGGTACAAGCACATATAACACACTGGTACAAGCACATATAACACACTGGTACAAGCACATATAACACACTGGTACAAGCACATATAACACACTGGCACAAGCACATAAAAACACACTGGAAATAGAACATGAAAACACTAGCACATAAACACACTGGCACAAGCACATAAACACACTGGCACAAGCACATAAACACACTGGCACAAGCACATAAAAACACACTGGCACAAGCACATAAAAACACACTGGCACAAGCACATAAAAACACACTGGCACTAGTACATAAATACACACTGGCACAAGCACATAAATACAATAGCACAAGCACATATAACACAATGGTACAAGCACATATAACACAATGGTACAAGCACATATAACACACGAGTACAAGCACATATAACCCACTGGTACAAGCACATATAACACACTGGTACAAGCACATATAACACACTGGTACAAGCACATATAACACACTGGTACAAGCACATATAACACACTGGTACAAGCACATATAACACACTGGTACAAGCACATATAACACACTGCCACAAGCACATATAACACACTGGCACAAGGACATAAAACCACACTGGCACAAGCACATAAAAACACACTGGAAATAGAACATGAAAACACTAGCACATAAACACACTGGCACTAGCACATAAACACACTGGCACAAGCACATAAAAACACACTGGCACAAGCACATAAAAACACACTGGCACTAGTACATAAATACACACTAGCACAAGCACATAAATACAATAGCACAAGCACATATAACACAATGGTACAAGCACATATAATACAATGGTACAAGCACATATAACACACGGGTACAAGCACATATAACACACGGGTACAAGCACATATAACACACGGGTACAAGCACATATAACACACGGTTACAAGCACATATAACACACGGTTACAAGCACATATAACACACTGGTACAAGCACATATAACACACTGGTACAAGCACATATAACAGACTGGTACAAGCACATATAACAGACTGGTACAAGCACATATAACAGACTGGTACAAGCACATATAACAGACTGGTACAAGCACATATAACAGACTGGTACAAGCACATATAACACACTGGTACAAGCACATATAACACACGGGTACAAGCACATATAACACACGGGTACAAGCACATATAACACACGGGTACAAGCACATATAACACACGGGTACAAGCACATATAACACACGGGTACAAGCACATATAACACACGGGTACAAGCACATATAACACACTGGCACAAGGACATATAACACACTGGCACAAGGACATAAAACCACACTGGCACAAGCACATAAAAACACACTGGAAAAAGAACATGAAAACACTAGCACATTAACACACTGGCACTAGCACATAAACACACTGGCACTAGCACATAAACACACTGGCACAAGCACATAAAAACACACTGGCACAAGCACATAAAAACACACTGGTACAAGCACATATAACACACTGGTACAAGCACATAAAAACACACTGACAATAGAACATGTAAACACTAGCACATAAACACACTGGCGCAAGCACACAAAAAACACTAGCACATAAAAACACACTGGCACTAGCACATAAAACACACTGGCACTAGCACAAAAAAACACTGGCATATAAAAACACTGGCACAAGGACATAAAAACACACTGGCACTAGCACATAAAAACACTGGCATATAAAAACACTCTGGCACAAGCACATGAAAACACTAGCACATAAAACCACACTGGCACAAGGACATAAAAACACACTGGCACAAGCACATAAAACACTAGCACATAAAAACACACTGGCACAAGGACATAAAAACACACTGATACAAGCACATAAAAACACACTGGCACAAGCACATAAAAACACTAGCACATAAAAACACACTGGCACAAACACACAAGCACATAAAACATACTGGCACAAGTACATAAAAACACACTGGCACAAGGACATAAAAAGACACTGGCACAAGCACATAAAACACTAGCACATAAAAACACACTGGTACAAGCACATACAAACACTGGCACAAGGACATAAAAACACACTGGTACAAGCACATAAAAACACACTGCCACTAGCACATAAAACACTAGCACATAAAAACACACTGGCACAAACGCACAAAAAACACTCTGGCACAAACACATATAAAACCCTAGCACATAAAAACACACTGGCACAAATACACAAAAAGCACTCTGGCACAAACACATATAAAACACACTGGTACAAGCACATAAAAACACTAGCACTTAAAACCACACTGGTACCAGTACATAAAGACACACTGGCACAATTACATGAAAACACACTAGCACATAAAAACACACTGGCACAAGCACATGAAAACACACTGGCACAAGGACATGAAAACACAGTGGCACTAAAACCACACTGGTTCAAGCACATAAAAACACACTGCCACTAGCACATAAAAACACACTGGTACAAGCACATAAAAACACACTGGTACAAGCACTTAAAACCACACTGGCACAATCACATGAAAACACACTAGCACATAAAAACACACTGGCACAAGCACGTGAAAACACACTGGCACTAGCACATGAAAACACACTGGCACTAGTACATGAAAACACACTGGCACAAGGACGTGAAAACACACTGGCACAAGGACGTGAAAACACACTGGCACAAGGACGTGAAAACACACTGGCACAAGGACGTGAAAACACACTGGCACAAGGACGTGAAAACACACTGGCACAAGGACGTGAAAACACACTGGCACAAGGACATGAAAATACACTGGCACTAGCACATGAAAACACACTGGCACAAGGACATGAAAACACACTGACACTAAAACCACACTGGTACAAGTACATAAAAACACACTGGCACTAGCACATGAAAACACACTAGCACAAGCACATGAAAACACACTGGCACAAGCACATAAAAATACACTAGCACAAGCATATGAAAACACACTGACACAAGCACATGAAAACACACTGGCACTAGCACATGAAAATACACTGGCACTAGCACATGAAAACACACTGGCACTAGCACATGAAAACACACTAGCACAAGCACATGAAAACACACTGGCACTAGCACATGAAAACACACTGGCACTAGCACATGAAAACACACTGGCACTAGCACATGAAAACACACTGGCACTAGCACATGAAAACACACTGGCACTAGCACATGAAAACACACTGGCACTAGCGCATGAAAACACACTGGCACAAGCACGTGAAAACACACTGGCACAAGGACGTGAAAACATACTGGCACAAGGACATGAAAACACACTGGCACTAGCACATGAAAACACACTGGCACTAGCACATGAAAACACACTGGCACTAGTACATGAAAACACACTGGCACTTAAAAACACACTGGTACGGGCGGAGCTTGGCCGCGCTGGTAGATGGCCGCAATAGCTTAGAGCTCCTGCTACTTGCCTAGGCCCTTTATATTAAATCAGAATATGGAAACCATCTGAATCGCTCAAACCTACAAAAAATCAGTGGGGAACCCCTACACCAACAATCAGAAGTGAGGAGAAGGTGTTAGCTGAACTAAACATTTTGGCCTAACCGCGAGCATCGGAGTACACGCGGCACCTAACTGAGAGCATCTCCAACCACCCCGGCGCTAATCCTATACCTAACAGCTATAAACCTACTCACCAGAGAGGATCAAGCTGCATCCATACGGCAAAGGAAACACAGCGCAAGCCGGCACAACACCTTTGGCAGAGAAGATACTCGCGGTCAGCGAGTAACGAGCAGCAGAACACACATCGCCTTGAATCGCACTACCCACCACCCGGCTGAGAATATACCCGATACCTGACCAGCAGCACACGTTGGCAACGGAACACATCCTCCCCGGCCCGCACAGGAGGAGAGGTGCCGGGAACTGGCGGTGAGTTTCAGTGAATCAGTACAAGCCGCAGCCCTCACAAGGTCTGCACGGAGTACCGGGTAGGCCCTAAAGTAATCGCATCAGGCGTGCAGGGGCAAAAGAAACACTCATATAGATAAAGTGTCCAGTACAGGATAACACTGCTTAACTGCAGAAGTGACTACACTAATTGTTCTCGGGGCACATTAAGAGAACCCCCACCGGGTCAGAGGGCTGTAATATACAGGCTTCCCACCATCCCCCAAATACTACATTAACACTGCCCCCCAATCTGCAGCACTGCTCCTGTGCCAAAGATCATAGGAGACAGACAAGCCACTCACCAAGGCCTAACATTAGGCGCATCTGAGCTTTATAGAATAAAATATATTGTGGACTCTTTCTAATTACAAAAAGCAGATTTATATCTCCTAACACGCATAACTCACCTGCTATAACTTTGTGTGAACTGACAATAGACATCTCATCACAGAGATTGGGAAACAACAAACTCTAGTGGGGACAGGCACCTGTAATGCCCCAAAAGAAAAACACAACAGGGGAAAAAACCTCCAGACCCCGAAACATGAACCATTACCTTAAACCTGCTGACCCCTCTGTTCCTGACTCATTGACAGCTCACTCAGACATGAGACAAGCTGCCTCCACACAATCACAAGAGGCACCCACACTGCCCCCATCCTATGTCACCAAAGAGGACCTGTTGTCACTTTCATCCAAAGCAGACATCAAGGGGGTAATGGAGGAAGTTAAAAGTCTCTTCAGTGAACTCCGTAAAGACATTACAGATCTGACACGAAGGGTTACCAGTGTGGAACAAAATCATAATAACTTTGTGGAGGAACTGAAAGACACCTCATCCAGAGCGCAATACAACACTGACATGATACACACTTTAATGGACAAAGTAGAAGACTTGGATAACCGCGGCAGGCGGAACAACATACGGATCAGGGGAATCCCAGAGTCTATACACCCATCAGCTCTCCAAGGTTACCTGCAAGACCTGTTCCGCACACTTAAAGGTACTCCTATGTCCCCAGCAATTGAAATAGAGAGAGCACATAGGGCTCTCCGCCCCAAACCATCAGTGAAAGCTCCCCCCAGGGATGTCATCCTTCGGGTTCTGAACTTTAAAGACAAGGAGGAGATCTTGAAACATAGTAGAAATAAACATCCGATCACTCATGCTGGAGTAGCCCTGCAGATTTTCTCGGACCTTAGCCCAACCACATTACAGAAAAGGAGGGAACTGAGATTTATTACTTGCATCCTTCAGGAACACAAAATTATTTACCGCTGGGGCTTCCCCACGAGTATAATAGCATCTAAAGGAGACCACACAGCTATTTACAGATCAATTGAGGACCTTGTCCCCTTCTTCAAATCACTAGGGCTTAACCCCCCTCCCGTGCCTAGACAACCTCAAGAAGACATAGCGGCAGATACATCTAATAACTTTCATAACCAGAAAACCGCAAAGGAACAGTGATGAGGACTTATCTACAATACCGATTGTGATTCCTGCTCAGGTTTGCATGAAAATTTAAAATGTCCTGGTTTTTTATAATGGACACAGTTATGTTGAAATCTGTTGTTTATCTCCTGCCTCGCATGTTATGTCTCACTTTACCTACTGTTAGAAACTGGTATAACAATACTTCGAGTTACAATCTAATGTACTAGATATTCATGCAATTTTCTGGCGCATATTGATACTCCCACTCTGAACACACAGATGCCTGAAATGGATGTTTCAGCATGGAGGTCTTGAGATCCTTGATCTTTTACCTCCATATCACCTGTCACATCACGGGGGAATCCTCACTGTGCTCCAGGAAATATATAAAGGGCGGCGATATGCCTACAGGCCCTATATTTAGACTTATTTAGTTTTGTTTTGTTATATTTATAAAGTGAGCGGCTCAGTTAAAGTTGGTTTAATTCCTTTTTCAGTTTCATCCCCACATGGGCCTAGCAGGGCACAGCCTGTTAGACTTACTCTCTCATAAAGTATTTGTATACAATTGATCCAATGTTGCTATTTTTTCTGTACATTTGTATTGCTGGTTTTAGAGTGTCATTGTGGACGGGCCCCAATACACAATTTCTAACCTCTTGCCCCCTTCCTCCTGACTTATTTTGTTACCAACATACCACAAACACCATGCACCACCCACAGCGAGGGGACCCTATATTGAGGGAACAACATACTAGATGCAAAGCACACCCGATCAAACTACTAACGGTGAATGTTAAAGGCCTCAATAACCCGGGCAAAAGATCCATAGTAACGAGAGACCTACAGAAAATGGGAGGGGAAATTGTGTTTCTTCAAGAAACCCATTTTATCAAATCCAAAGAACCCAACTGGCACAGTCACGCATACCCCAACCTGTATCTAGCCTCAGGCCCACGTAAACAGAATGGGGTAGGGGTCCTTATCCACCGTAAACTACCATTCACCTTAATACGCCAAGAGAAAGATAAAGACGGTAGATATATCATCCTTGTAGGTCAGCTTCACGGCAAACTAATCACATTAGTCAACATTTATTCACCTAACTCAAAGCAAGACCACTTCTTAAAAGGGGTCACCCAAAAAATACAGGAAATATCGAGGGGTGTCCTCTTTATGGGGGGAGACCTCAATGTACCATTAATCCCCATGTCCGATACCTCTAACGGGGTATCAAGCACCCCACACCATACATTGAAACAAATCAACTCAATACTCAAACACCTTTTTGTACATGATATATGGAGAACATTGCACCCAACAGACAGAGATTTCACCTTTTATTCCGCCCCCCACAGAAAGTATTCCCGGATAGACTACCTCTTTTCTGATTCAATGGGGATATCATACATTACACATAGCGACATTCTGTCTATCACATGGTCGGATCATGCCCCCGTCTCCTGCAACATTGCATGGCCAAATTCACCTAACACACCTTTTTTGTGGAGGATGGAGGATGTGCTCCTGGATAATCCGGAAATAAAAACTGACATAGAAAGATCCATCTCGGAATACTTCAACATTAACACACAGGACAATCTCCCACTCACCACAATCTGGGAGGCCCACAAATGTGTCCTTCGAGGTATTTTAATTAAACATAAATCTAAACTGAATAAACAGCACAGAGAAAAATACAATACAAAGCTTCACACCATACATGTGCTAGAAGAAAAACATAAAAGAAACCCCACTAATGCTTCATTAGAAAATGAACTATCTCAAGCCCGACTTGAGTTCCGAGCCTTGTTACAAGAAGAGAACCAGCGCTCGGCCCTAAAACTCAGACAAAAGTATTATGAGGGGGGTGACAAAGCAGGCAGACTCTTGGCGAGAGCCCTTACACGCCAGAGGTTGAAAACTTATATACACTCTATGAAAGACGGACAGGGACAAACTAGACAGGATAGTTACAGTATTGCACGTATTTTCCATGCCTACTATGAAGGGTTATATAATCTCAAAAAAGGTGAGACAGATAAACATATACAGAACATACGAGACTACCTGAGACACACAAGACTACCTACTCTGACTGTAGAAGAATCTGATTCTTTAGATACTCCCCTAACACAAGAAGAAATAGCTGAGACAATAACTGCTCTCCCGGCAGGGAAGAGCCCAGGTCCGGATGGTCTGAGTAATAAATATTATAAGACCTTTCTCCCGTTACTCTTGCCCCACCTACAAAAGCTGTTCAATGAATTACCTGACTCCGGACACTTACCAAAGACTATGCTGACAGCCCACATAACAATCTTACCGAAACCCGGGAAACCCCCAGATAAACCAGAGAGTTATAGGCCCATCTCCCTCCTTAACAGTGATATTAAGATTCTAGCAAAGGTCTTAGCAACCCGTATCAACAAATATCTGCCACAACTGATATCCACCGATCAGGTGGGATTTGTCCCTGGCAGAGAGGCCAGGGACAATACTTTAAAAATCTTTCATCTCATGGCTTTCTCTAAGGCTCAGTCTATCCCTCTCGCTCTGCTGTCTACGGACGCAGAGAAAGCATTTGATAGGGTGGACTTGGCTTTTCTACGAGAATCTATGGCTGCAATGGGGTTTGGAGATAAGTTTTTAAGAACTGTTTTTGCCTTATACTCACACCCTAACGCACAAATCAAAGTCAATGGCATTCTCTCTGATCCATTCCATATTGGAAATGGAACTAGGCAAGGGTGCCCGTTATCCCCCGCATTATTTGCCATCACCATTGAGGCACTGGCCAGTAACATCAGATACAATACTGAGATAAAGGGTATAAGGACAGGTCCCGTTGAAAACAAGTTGGCCATGTATGCTGACGACTTGTTACTTACTATAACTGATATAGAATCATCCATTCCCGCGGTCTTAGCAGAATTTGAAAGATTTGGTTTAGTCACTAACTTCTTACTTAATCTCACAAAATCAGAAATCTTGGGCATTTCTCTAACTCCAGAAATGCAATCCTGGCTCGGGAACCATTCCCCATTCCTGCAAAGGACTGGAACATTGAAGTATCTGGGAATACACATTTCGGGAAATCACCTAGAGGTCTTTGAGGCCAACTATGTGCTCTTGAAGAAAGAGATAACCAGGGACTTTTCTGAATGGAAAAACAAGTCCATCTCCTGGCTCGGCAGAGTCGGGGTCGTGAAGATGAACGTCTTGCCGAGAATATTATATTTATTACAGGCTGCCCCTATAGCACTCCCTCGCACTTTCATTCCCTCTTTACAAAATCTAATTGAGGAATACATATGGAAAGACGTGAGACCGAGAATTAACAGACAAACTCTATATCTACCGAGGGAGCAGGGGGGACTGGGTATACCGCACATCCAATATTATAGGCGGGCTGTCTTGCTTCAGAGAATAGTAGAGTGGTGCCAACCTTCAGCGGACAAAGCCTGGAAACAGGTGGGTTCACATGCCATTAAAAGGACTAACCCAGCTACTCTGTTCTGGACTGACAGAAAACACAGACCAAATGATATATCCAAACTACCACTGTTAGAGGAACTGCTTAATGAATGGGACAAAATAATAACCACAGACTCACACATCTCCACCAGTTATGCACCTCTCACACCTATTTACAATAACCACGACTTACCTTTGCATATGACCATGGCGGCAGACCCTCCGGCCACCCCCCTGAACTGTATAGGCAACATTTTGACCCAGGGGAGACTTAAAACACAACAGGAACTATACGATGACCACCCTGCACTAGCAAACTCTTGGTTTGCGTACTCTCAAATACTACATTATATCAGCTCACATAAATCTAAACACCTCTTCGGTAGAGACTTGACGAAATTTGAACAGCTGTGTCTATCCCTTATGGAAATTAGACATGTGATCTCGATCATTTATAAACTCTTTTTGATACCATCTGACGACGTCTTACCTCAATACACCACACAATGGCATAGAGAACTAGGACACACCTTTACTACTGAGGAATGGAGACACATGTTTCTTTTGGGGAAGAGGGTTTCCATCTCAGCACGCTCACAGGAATCTCATTACAAACTTCTAAGTAGGTGGTACCTCACACCATATAGATTGAAAAGGATCTACCCTAATACCTCGGGAAAGTGCTGGAGAGGGTGCGGGTTGGAGGGTAACATGGCCCATGTGTGGTGGGATTGTCCACTACTTAGCCCCTTCTGGGAGGAAGTGTGGAAAGAAATTAACTTAATCATTGATCTGGAAATCCCTAGATCCCTAGAAACACTACTACTACACCTTCCACTCAAATTCCAGAATAGGGCACAAAAAGCTCTACTTATACTCCTTCTATCCTGTGCTAAAGCCCTGATCCCTCTCCACTGGAAATCCACTTGCATCCCTTCATTTTCAGAGTGGAAGCTAAAAGTAAATATCACATTGCAGCTAGAAAGATACCACTATCTTTCAAATGGCCAGCTGGACACCTATGAAATGATGTCGGAGATGTGGTCCCGGAGAGAACCCTCAAATAGCCTGAGCTGTGTCAATGGGAGGGAGGGGGGAACATGTCTGGGGCCCGTCCCGAGCCACACCGAACTGAACCGAACTGAACTAACCTGTATGACACGTCTGAACTAGATGTACGGTACAACATATATGAAACATTGGATCCTTTAATGTAAAACTTGAATTACTGTTATGAGTCATGTTTTCTTTCTGGACTTTCTTTTTTCTTTATTTTTCTTTTTCCTTTTACTACAGGACTAAATGCTTTGCATATTTCTGTATGTTTAATATAATTAGAACATCTTTGTTAGCTTTGTATTTTGCTTATGGGAACAAATGTATTGGTTACTGCTGGCAATCTTTCTGCTATGAATGGGATTTATTGGATAATTCTCTAACAGGATCTCAAGGACACTTGTAACATGAAACTGTAATATGGACATTCCTGGAATCCAACCAGAGACTTACAGATACCCATAATTCGCCACATGTAGCTAACCTATGTTAAAGATGTATGCGTCAAACTGTATATAATCCCATAATTTTTTGTAACAACTTGGGAAATATTGTATCTTTTTCTATATCTTCAATAAACATTATTTTAAAATTAAAAAAAAAAAAAAAAAAAAAAAAAACACACTGGTACAAGCACATAAAAACACACTGGTACAAGCACATAAAAAACATACTGGCAATAGAACATAAAAACACTAGTACTTAAAAGCACACTGGCTCAAGCACATAAAAACACTAGCACTTAAAAACACACTGGTACAAGCACATAAAAACATTACTGGAAATAGAACATGTAAACACTAGCACATAAACACACTGGCACAAGGACATAAAACCACACTGGCACAAGCACATAAAAACACACTGGAAATAGAACATGAAAACACTAGCACATAAACACACTGGCACTAGCACATAAACACACTGGCACAAGCACATAAAAACACACTGGCACAAGCACATAAAAACACACTGGCACTAGTACATAAATACACACTAGCACAAGCACATAAATACAATAGCACAAGCACATATAACACAATGGTACAAGCACATATAACACAATGGTACAAGCACATATAACACACGGGTACAAGCACATATAACACACTGGTACACGCACATATAACACACTGGTACACGCACATATAACACACTGGTACAAGCACATATAACACACTGGTACAAGCACATATAACACACTGGTACACGCACATATAACACACTGGTACAAGCACATATAACACACTGGTACAAGCACATATAACACACTGGTACAAGCACATATAACACACTGGTACAAGCACATATAACACACTGGTACAAGCACATATAACACACTGGTACAAGCACATATAACACACTGGCACAAGCACATATAACACACTGGTACACGCACATATAACACACTGGTACAAGCACATATAACACACTGGTACAAGCACATATAACACACTGGTACAAGCACATATAACACACTGGTACAAGCACATATAACACACTGGCACAAGCACATATAACACACTGGCACAAGGACATAAAACCACACTGGCACAAGCACATAAAAACACACTGGAAATAGAACATGAAAACACTAGCACATAAACACACTGGCACTAGCACATAAACACACTGGCACAAGCACATAAAAACACACTGGCACAAGCACATAAAAACACACTGGCACTAGTACATAAATACACACTGGCACAAGCACACACAAAACACTAGCACATAAAAACACACTGCCACAAGGACATAAAACACACTGATACAAGCACATAAAAACACACTGATACAAGCACATAAAAACACACTGGCACAAGCACATAAAAACACTGGCACAAACACACAAGCACATAAAACATACTGGCACAAGTACATAAAAACACACTGGCACAAGGACATAAAAAGACACTGGCACAAGCACATAAAACACTAGCACATAAAAACACACTGGTACAAGCACATACAAACACTGGCACAAGGACATAAAAACACACTGCCACTAGCACATAAAACACTAGCACTTAAAAACACACTGGCAAAAACGCACAAAAAACACTCTGGCACAAACACATATAAAACCCTAGCACATAAAAACACACTGGCACAAATACACAAAAAGCACTTTGGCACAAACACATATAAAACACACTGGTACAAGCACATAAAAACACTAGCACTTAAAACCACACTGGTACCAGTACATAAAGACACACTGGCACAATCACATGAAAACACACTAGCACATAAAAACACACTGGCACAAGCACATGAAAACACACTGGCACAAGGACATGAAAACACAGTGGCACTAAAACCACACTGGTTCAAGCACATAAAAACACACTGCCACTAGCACATAAATACACACTGGCACAATCACATGAAAACACACTAGCACATAAAAACACACTGGCACAAGCACGTGAAAACACACTGGCACTAGCACGTGAAAACACACTGGCACTAGCACATGAAAACACACTGGCACTAGCACATGAAAACACACTGGCACTAGCACATGAAAACACACTGGCACAAGCACATGAAAACACACTGGCACAAGCACGTGAAAACACACTGGCACAAGCACGTGAAAACACACTGGCACTAGCACATGAAAACACACTGGCACTAGCACATGAAAACACACTGGCACTAGTACATGAAAACACACTGGCACTAAAACCACACTGGTACAAGTACATAAAAACACACTGGTACTAGCACATGAAAACACACTAGCACATAAAAACACACTAGCACAAGCACATGAAAACACACTGGCACAAGCACATGAAAACACACTGGCACAAGCACATGAAAACACACTGGCACAAGCACATGAAAACACACTGGCACTAGCACATGAAAACACACTGGCACTAGCACATGAAAACACACTGGCACTAGCGCATGAAAACACACTGGCACAAGCACGTGAAAACACACTGGCACAAGCATGTGAAAACACACTGGCATTAGCACATGAAAACACACTGGCACTAGTACATGAAAACACACTGGCACAAGCACGTGAAAACACACTGGCACAAGCATGTGAAAACACACTGGTACAAGCACATAAAAACACACTGGTACAAGCACATAAAAAACATACTGGCAATAGAACATAAAAACACTAGTACTTAAAAGCACACTGGCTCAAGCACATAAAAACACTAGCACTTAAAAACACACTGGTACAAGCACATAAAAACATTACTGGAAATAGAACATGTAAACACTAGCACATAAACACACTGGCACAAGGACATAAAACCACACTGGCACAAGCACATAAAAACACACTGGAAATAGAACATGAAAACACTAGCACATAAAAACACACTGGCACAAGCACATAAAAACACACTGGCACAAGCACATAAAAACACACTGGCACTAGTACATAAATACACACTAGCACAAGCACATACATACAATAGCACAAGCACATATAACACACTGGTACAAGCACATATAACACACTGGTACAAGCACATATAACACACTGGTACAAGCACATATAACACACTGGTACAAGCACATATAACACACTGGTACAAGCACATATAACACACTGGTACAAGCACATATAACACACTGGTACAAGCACATATAACACACTGGTACAAGCACATATAAAACACTGGTACAAGCACATATAAAACACTGGTACAAGCACATATAACACACTGGTACAAGCACATATAACACACTGGTACAAGCACATATAACACACTGGTACAAGCGCATAAAAACACACTGACAATAGAACATAAAACACTAGCACATAAAATCACACTGGCACAAACGCACAAAAAACACTCTGGCACAAACACATATAAAACCCTAGCACATAAAAACACACTGGCACAAATACACAAAAAGCACTCTGGCACAAACACATATAAAACACACTGGTACAAGCACATAAAAACACTAGCACTTAAAACCACACTGGTACCAGTACATAAAGACACACTGGCACAATCACATGAAAACACACTAGCACATAAAAACACACTGGCACAAGCACATGAAAACACACTGGCACAAGCACATGAAAACACACTGGCACTAGCACATGAAAACACACTGGCACTAGTACATGAAAACACACTGGCACTAAAACCACACTGATACAAGTACATAAAAACACACTAGCACATAAAAACACACTAGCACAAGCACATGAAAACACACTGGCACTAGCACATGAAAACACACTGGCACTAGCACATGAAAACACACTGGCACTAGCACATGAAAACACACTGGCACTAGCGCATGAAAACACACTGGCACAAGGACGTGAAAACACACTGGCACAAGGACATGAAAACACACTGGCACAAGGACATGAAAACACACTGGCACTAGCACATGAAAACACACTGGCACTAGCACATGAAAACACACTGGCACTAGTACATGAAAACACACTGGCACTAAAACCACACTGGTACAAGTACATAAAAACACACTGGCACTAGCACATGAAAACACACTAGCACATAAAAACACACTGGCACTAGCACATGAAAACACACTGGCACTAGCACATGAAAACACACTGGCACTAGCACATGAAAACGCACTAGCACATGAAAACACACTGGCACTAGCACATGAAAACACACTGGCACTAGCACACGAAAACACACTGGCACTAGCACATAAAAACACTAGCACTTTAAAGCACACTGGTACAAGCACATAAAAACACACTAGCACAAACACATGAAAACACACTGGCACAAGCACATAAAACACTAGCACATGAAAACACACTGGCACAAGTACATGAAAACACACTGGCACAAGTACATGAAAACACACTGGCACAAGCACATGAAAACACACTGGCACAAGCACATGAAAACACACTGGCACAATCACATGAAAACACACTGGCACAATCACATGAAAACACTAGCACATAAAAACACACAGGCACAAGCACATAAAAACACTAGCACTTAAAACCACACTGGTACAAGTACATGAAAACACACTGGCACAATCACATGAAAACACACTGGCACAATCACATGAAAACACTAGCACATAAAAACACACAGGCACAAGCACATAAAAACACTAGCACTTAAAACCACACTGGTACACGTACATAAAAACACACTGGCTCAAGCACATAAAACACTAGCACATAAAAACACACTGGTACAAGTACATGAAAACACACTGGTACAAGTACATGAAAACACACTGGTACAAGTACATGAAAACACACTGGCACAAGCACATGAAAACACACTGGCACAATCACATGAAGACACTAGCACATAAAAACACACAGGCACAAGCACATAAAAACACTAGCACTTAAAACCACACTGGTACAAGTACATGAATACACACTGGCACAAGCACATGAAAACACACTGGCACAAGCACATGAAAACACACTGGCACTAGCACACGAAAACACACTGGCACTAGCACACGAAAACACACTGGCACTAGCACATAAAAACACTAGCACTTAAAAGCACACTGGTACAAGCACATAAAATCACACTGGCACAAACACATAAAATCACACTGGCACAAACACATAAAATCACACTGGCACAAACACATGAAAACACACTGGCACAAACACATGAAAACACACTGGCACAAGCACATAAAACACTAGCACATAAAAACACACTGGCACAAGCACATGAAAACACACTGGCACAAGCACATGAAAACACACTGGCACAAGCACATGAAAACACACTGGCACAATCACATGAAAACACTAGCACATAAAAACACACAGGCACAAGCACATAAAAACACTAGCACTTAAAACCACACTGGTAGAAGCACATAAAACACACTGGCACTTACAACCACACTGGTACAAGTACATAAAACACACTGGCACTTACAACCACACTGGTACAAGTACATAAAAACACACTGGCACAAGCACATAAAACACTAGCACATACAAACACACAGGCACAAGCAAAGGAGAATTAGGCGTTAAAGGATTATGAGACTGTAGCATAAAAAGTAAGCAGAATAAAACATTTTGCCCCCTTTTCTTGCAGTTTAATTGTGGGTTTTCCAATTCTGAGAAGAGAAAGTGTCCACTGCATATTTCACAAGCCTAAGGATGCTTTATATCTGACTAGAAAAGGGGATAAGATATGATGCAGCAAAGCAATACATGTGTTGCCGACAAAATGGCAGTGCCTAGACTTGACTAATCAAGTAAAAAGTCCAGATTGACTTCTCCAGGAGTTTGGTTGTTGAAAATTGGTTGCTTCAAACAAGGTGTAAATGCATTTAGTATGTTGGTTTGCTGTAAGAATGCAGTGAAGTCTTGGAACTACAAGATATTATGTCCCTTTAACCATTTAAATTCTCACTGAGAATCGACCATTTTATTTATCTATATTCGTTATCACTGTCATATCTCAAGTACTACCTAGATATATAGACATGAATCAGATAGAACAAGCAATTGTATTTATCTATATTCATTATCACTGTCATATCTCTAGTACCACATAGATTTAAAGACATGAATCAGATAGAACAAGCAATTGTATTTATCTATATTCGTTATCACTGTCATATCTCTAGTACCACATAGATTTAAAGACATGAATCAGATAGAACAAGCAATTGTATTTATCTATATTCATTATCACTGTCATATCTCTAGTACCACATAGATTTAAAGACATGATTCAGATAGATCAAGCAATTGTATTTATCTATATTCGTTATCACTGTCATATCTCTAGTACCACATAGATTTAAAGACATGATTCAGATAGAACAAGCAATTGTATTTATCTATATTCATTATCACTGTCATATCTCTAGTACCACATAGATTTAAAGACATGATTCAGATAGAACAAGCAATTGTATTTATCTATATTCGTTATCACTGTCATATCTCTAGTACCACCTAGATTTAAAGACATGATTCAGATAGAACAAGCAATTGTATTTATCTATATTCGTTATCACTGTCATATCTCTAGTACCACCTAGATTTAAAGACATGATTCAGATAGATCAAGCAATTGTATTTATCTATATTCGTTATCACTGTCATAGCTCTAGTACCACCTAGATATATAGACATGAATCAGATAGAACAAGCAATTGTATTTATCTATATTCATTATCACTGTCATATCTCTAGTACTAGTTAGATTTAAAGACATGATTCAGATAGAACAAGCAATTGTATTTATCTATATTCGTTATCACTGTCATATCTCTAGTACCACCTAGATATATAGACATGAATCAGATAGAACAAGCAATTGTATTTATCTATATTCATTATCACTGTCATATCTCTAGTACCACCTAGATTTAAATACATGATTCAGATAGAATAAGCAATTGTATTTATCTATATTCATTATCACTGTCATATCTCTAGTACCACCTAGATTTAAAGACATGATTCAGATAGAACAAGCAATGTGTCTTTAGTAGTTTATGGCAACAGGTTTTGCAACTATGTATTACATTATTATATAAACATTGTTGCAAGCACTGCTACCAGACGTGTACCCTCCTGTGATCCTAATCTTTAAAAAACGACACCAGGAGATCAGAGCAAAATTGGCATTAAATGTAATGTTCTATCCAATCTATTTAAGTTTATTTTTTACTTAAAAGGACAGGATACACCAATTTTTATTTAACTGCATGTAATAGACACTACTATAAAGAATAAGATGCACAGATACTGATCTAAAAATCCAGTATAAAACTGTTTAAAGACTTACTTAGAAGCTCCCAGTTTAGCTCTGTTAAAAAAGATTAGCTGGAACACCCACTGAAAGTGGTAAATAGCAGACAACCCCCCTTCCTCTGCATATAAAAAGACTCTACACAAACAGGAGCAAGCTGGAGAAGGTATATATCAGTATTCTCCTAAAACGTTGGGGCTTGGTTAGGAGTCTGAAAATCAGTGCAATGTTATTTAAAAATAAGCAAAACTATACATTGTTTCAAAAACACTCCCAGATCGGCTATATAAATGTATCATCTACAAAACATCTATGCAAAATAGAATATAGTGTATAATGTCCCTTTAACTTTGCTTTTAAGTCACTCTTGTCACAATTTAGTTTTTCTGTGTGACATCTGTATTATATATAATTCTATAACACATTCATTCTTATCCAGCTAAAATGTTCTCTCTTTATGCTATTTTTGTTCAGGGGATACCTAGTCTATATTACGGTTATTTGTTTTATTCATGTGAGCGTCTATCTGCTTAATTTGTTTTTGTCTCTCTGTATAATCTCTATGGAGCACAAACTCTGAACTGACCCAGAGGGCCGGCTGAGCTTTGCACTATAAGTCAGTCATGACCTGTTTGATGTATCTCATACAAGCCTGGTCTTTATTTAACCATGTCTCGTTAAGTCTGTGTGTGGCATCAGTGTGTCCTTCAGTAGCATGTCATGGGGGAGTTAAAAGGAGTGGCACTTTTTTATTGCAACAATATTCAATATAAGATATGCCTTCAAGGGTTTTATCTTTTCCTCCTGTCTTAAATATTACAATATATAGTTCAAATGTTCTCAAAATATCTATTTTGTACATAGCTTTTTGTCTCTGTGTGCAAAGTTTGTAGATATCAATTTATATATATATATATATATATATATATATATATATATATATATATATATATATATACATACATACATACATACATACATACATACACATACGCACACTGTATATTTATTTATATATGTATATTTATTTATATATAATATATATATATATATATATACACACACAGTATATACAGGGAGTGCAGAATTATTAGGCAAGTTGTATTTTTGAGGATTAATTTTATTATTGAACAACAACCATGTTCTCAATGAACCCAAAAAACTCATTAATATCAAAGCTGAATAGTTTTGGAAGTAGTTTTTAGTTTGTTTTTAGTTATAGCTATTTTAGGGGGATATCTGTGTGTGCAGGTGACTATTACTGTGCATAATTATTAGGCAACTTAACAAAAAACAAATATATACCCATTTCAATTATTTATTTTTACCAGTGAAACCAATATAACATCTCAACATTCACAAATATACATTTCTGACATTCAAAAACAAAACAAAAACAAATCAGTGACCAATATAGCCACCTTTCTTTGCAAGGACACTCAAAAGCCTGCCATCCATGGATTCTGTCAGTGTTTTGATCTGTTCACCATCAACATTGCGTGCAGCAGCAACCACAGCCTCCCAGACACTGTTCAGAGAGGTGTACTGTTTTCCCTCCTTGAAAATCTCACATTTGATGATGGACCACAGGTTCTCAATGGGGTTCAGATCAGGTGAACAAGGAGGCCATGTCATTAGATTTTCTTCTTTTATACCTTTTCTTGTGGAGTACTTGGACGCGTGTGATGGAGCATTGGCCAGCACTCACCAGTTGTGATTTTATCTTAGCTGTGAGCTAGCTGGTGAGTGCTGGGTGTTTCTATGTGTTGTATTACTTTTTATTTGTAATCTCCCTTGTTTCTTGCACCCATTCCGGACTGGGGTTAACTGCCTGTGGCTCTGGTGACATCACAGCTTTTTTGGAGTGCTATTTAGCACCCAGGGCTGGATGTTACTGAGTCACAGGATGTGTACCTGATCCGGTCTTGGAGTGCAGTTCCCTTCCATGTTTTGTGTATATATATATATATATATATATATATATATATATATTTTAGTGTGTGTGTATATATCTCTCTCCTCTCTCTCTTTTCTCTCCTCTCTCTTTTCTCTCCTCTCTCTCTCTCCTTGCTTTCCTTTCTCTCCTTGCTCTTCTCTCCCTCTTCTATCTCTTCTCTCTCCTCTGTCTTCTCTCTCCTCTCTCTCCTCTCTCTCTTCTCTCTCTTCTCTCTCTTCTCTCTCCTCTCTCTCTTCTATCTCTCCTCTCTCTTCTCTCTCCTCTCTCTTCTCTCCCTCTCTTCTCTCTCCTCTCTCTCTCCTCTCTCTCTCTCCTCTCTCCTCTCTCTCTTCTCTCTCTGCTATCTCTTCTCTCTTCTCTCTCTGCTATCTCTTCTCTCTCTCTCTCTCTCTCTCTCTCTCTCTCTCTCTCTTCTCTCTCTCCATATATATATATATGTATATTTGTTTAACACTAATAATATAATGTATATGTTTTTAGGCATCACAATAAGATCCGTACCATTGAGCAAAGTCAGTTAAAATCCTATGTTGCGCTGGAAGCTTTGGACCTGAGCTCAAATGAGATTACTGAAATACGCAAGGGAAGCTTCCCTCAAGACCTTCAAATTAAAGAACTGTAAGTTTTCTTATTTGCCTTTTTCTTTCCTCCTCTTATGCCATTCCTCTTATGCCATTCCTCTTCCTCCACTTATGCCCATCCTCTTATGCCCCTCCTCTTCTGCCCCTCCTCTTCCTCCTCTTATGCCCCTCCTCTCCCTTCTTCTCTTATGCCCCTTCCTTCTCCTATGCCCCTTCCTTCCTTCTCCTATGCCCCTTCCTTCTGTGTCCCTTCCTTCTCCTATGCCCCTTCCTTCCTTCTCCTATGCCCCTCCTCTTCCTTCTTCTCCTATGCCCCTCCTCTTCCTTCTTCTCCTATGCCCCTTTCTTTCTTCCTTCTCCTATGCCCCTTTCTTCCTTCTTCTCCTATGCCCCTTCTCCTTTTATACTCTCTTTCCTCCTCTTATGGCCCTCCTCTTCTTCCTTTTATTCCTCCTCTTTCCTCCTCTTATGCCCCTCCTTCCTCCTCTTATGCCCATCCTCTTTCTTCTTTTATGTTTACTCCTTCCTCCTCGTATGCCATTCCTCTTCCTCCTCTTATGCCCCTCTTCTTCCTCCTCTTATGCCCCTCCTCTTCCTCCTCTTATGCCCCTCCTCTTCCTCCTCTTATGCCCTTCCTCTCCCTCCTTCTCTTATGCCCCTTCCTTCTCCTATGCCCCTCCTCTTCCTCCTTCTCCTATGCCCCTTTCTTCCTTCTTCTCCTATGCCCCTTTCTTCCTTCCTTCTCCTATGCCCCTTTCTCCTTTTATACCCTCTTTCCTCCTCTTATGGCCCTCCTCTTCCTCCTTTTATGCCTCCTCTTTCCTCCTCTTATGCCCCTCTTCTTCCTCCTCTTATGCCCCTCTTCTTCCTCCTCTTATGCCCCTCCTCTTCCTCCTCTTATGCCCTTCCTCTCCCTCCTTCTCTTATGCCCCTTCCTTTCTTCTCCTATGCCCCTCCTCTTCCTCCTTCTCTTATGCCACTTTCTTCCTTCTCTTATGCCTCTTCCTTCACCTATGCCATTCCTGTCTCCTCTTATGAGAATTACTGATATATACTTTGCATACATAACGTTAGTCACTTTATCCAATAATTTTATTTATTTATTTAGTTTGTTATTACTTGTGCCACATATACAATTCTAAACCTTATGAATACAGAAAATTAAATTATTATTTATATATTTAATGAGTGTCAGAATTGGGCTGTAACAATAGTAACACGTTTTGCAATTACTTTTTACAGTCACCTGGGGAACAACAAAATCATTCATTTGGATCCTGGATCATTTGACAACTTGTCCCGGACTCTGCTTACTCTTCGCTTGAGCAAAAACCGAATATCCTACCTTCCTGTCAAAGCGTTCAAGTTGCCCAGACTGACTCAGCTGTGAGTAACCACATCAGTCTTAGTTAATGTAACCTACATTTTCTAGAGGCGCAGTCTTATGTGATTTTCAAGCCACACCCACAGTGCACTGTACTGTATTCACAAACAGAAAACAGGC
The DNA here is from genome assembly GCF_027579735.1 of Bombina bombina. Lineage (NCBI taxonomy): Eukaryota > Metazoa > Chordata > Amphibia > Anura > Bombinatoridae > Bombina > Bombina bombina. The sequence goes on along the minus strand of NC_069505.1, from coordinate 244,615,110 downwards.
ACCCAATATTATTATATAGAATATTAAGATAGTGCTTGCAGATTTTTTTTTGTTTTGTTTTCTTATGACACGAGGAGTCCACGGGATCATCAATTACTGTTGGGAATATCTCTCCTGACCAGCAGGAGGAGGCAGAGAGCACAACAGCAAAGCTGTTAAGTATCACTTCCCTTCCCACAAACCCCAGTCATTCTCTTTGCCTTAGGTGCAAGGAGGAGGTGAAAATTTTAGGTGTTTGTACAAGATTCTTCTATCAAGTGTTTATTTTGATTTTCCCTGTCATGGGTTTAGCCGTACTCTATTTTAGTCTCTTCAGGAGGACTGTGGTATCTTTAAAGCAGTTAGGAACTTGTGGGGAGGGCCTCACTGTGTTTTCCTAACAAGGTTGCTGCACTTCTACTGTGTGCCAGAGTAGGCTTACTCTGTTCATCATTTCCATCTTAATGGGAGGAGAGCCCACTGCTTCATTAATTACTTGTGGGAATTAAGAACCTGGCCACCAGGAGGAGGCAAAGACACCCCAGCCAAAGGCTTAAAAACCTCCCCTCATCCCCCAGTCATTCTTTGCCTTCTGTCACAGGAGGTTGGCAGATTAGTGTCGGAAGATTCGGAGGAGTCTCTTATGGAGGATAGTACTATTCAAATGGGACTGGAGTTTTAAGTAATACTGTCAGCCTCTCAGTGAGAGCATGGATGAATGTTAGAGTCCGGAGATACAGGGAGAGTCTTTCTGCGAAACCATCCCGACTCAGATTAACAGCTCCATAAGCAATCAGCGTTGACTAGTTTCGCTGCCTGCTTTTCTGCACTCAAGTCCATGTCAGGAGCGATGCTACTATCCTGTCACACTTGAAAGGCCGTGTTCCTGTTCCACGGCATAGATTCTGGTAAGTTCGTTTCATTTATACACATATGATAACGTAAGAAGACAGGGTCACAGTGTGTCTCCTTTATCTGTATAGAATCAAGGGAAATACCCTCGGTAAGGGGGTTATTGAACAGGGGGGATTTGAACATGATATTGTTTATGTGTTAATGCTGTGAAATGTGTGAGATGAGGCTCTGTCAGTGTGCAAACAGTTTTCTTATTGAGAGATCTGTGTGGGGCCTTTTTTGGTGCGCTTTCTCTTTAGCGCAGGGGCATTCCTGCATGGCATTCCATGTGACCGGGTGTGGCCTCCTTAACTTCCTCTTCTTGACTGGTGGTTGTAGGAGACTAAGCGTTTTCTCTGGGGTCCGGGTCATAGTAGGTGGTGAGTGCTCCGGCCGTTGGGATATAAAGGTGCCATTTAATATCTATCTAGTCCGCAATAAAGGTGCAAGCTATGGAGGACTCTGATATGTTAGAGGGTACTCCCTCTTTAATTAAAACTAATAACTGTGTCTATTGTGAGGAGGTTCCTCCTGCTCAACTTTGTTCCACATGCTTTGATAAAATTGCTATATCTAAAAAGAATAAGAGATTTAGTACAACTAAGCCGTCCACCTCTGGGGGTTCTCCGTCCCGTGAGGTGCGTTCCCCACATTCATCTCCTATTGCATATGCAGCTCCCCAGAGCACTTCTAATCCTCCTGCGGGAGGGGCCTTTTGGTCCACAGATTTTGCTGATCAGTTACAAACAGCGGTTTCTGCGGCCTTTAATGCCTTACCACGCCCATCTAAGCGCAAGCAAAAGGTGAAACATAGCTATCCATCCCAGGGATTATCTACTCAGCTGGATGTCTCTGACAGATTATCTGATGATGAAGACGACTCCAACTCTTCGGAGGACGTTTTCTCTGGGTCGGAATCGGCATCTTCTAGGCCTCCGTCTGCGGAGGAGACAGATTTTAAATTTAAAATGGAGCATTTGCGCTTTCTGCTGAAAGAGGTGCTTGCTACGTTGGAGGTTTCGGAACCGAAACTACCGGAGGAACCTTCGATCCTTAAACTAGATAGGGTTTACAAGGACAGGGTAGTGCCACAGACTTTCCCGGCCCCCATTGAAATGGCCAATATTAAGAATGAATGGAAGAAACTTGGTTCATCCTTTTCTCCTTCTACTTCTTTTAAAAAGCTATTTCCCGTTCCGGACTCGCAGCTTGAGCTGTTGGGGGCCATTCCTAAGGTGTATGGCGCTATCTCCACGCTCACTAAGCGAACGACTATTCTGTTCGAAGATAGCTCTTCGTTCAAGGAACCAATGGATAAAAAATTGGAGTCCATGTTGAGAAAGATTTTTCAACTCACGTGGTTAATTTTTCAACCGGCAGCAGCAGTTGCTGAGGTGGCTGGAGCGGCAACCTATTGGTCGCTCTGTCTGCTATGGTCAAGGTGGAGACTCCCCTCAAGGAAATACAGGAACAAATTAAGGCCTTAAGGGTAGCCCATTCATACATCTGTGATGCAAATATACAGATTATTTGCCTGAATGCTAAGACATCAGGTTTTTCAGTTCTAGCCCGTAGGGCTCTGTGGTTAAAGTCATGGTCAGCGAACATGACTTCCAAGTCTAGATTACTTTCCCTCCCATTTAAGGGAAAGATTCTCTTTGGTCCAGGCCTGGACTCTATCATATCCATGGTCATCGGGGGGGGGGGGGGGGGCAAGGGATCCTGCCGCAGGATAAGAAGAATAAGCCTAAGGGGTATACTTTTCGTCCCTTTCATGCAGACAAGTCTCAGCGCCAGCAGCCGGCCGCGAAAACAGAGCAGTCCAAGGGATCTCGGAAACCTGCTAACTCTTGGAACAAAACCAAGCAGAACAAGAAGCCCGCCGAGACAAAATCGGCATGAAGGGGCGGCCCCTGATTCGAGCAGACTATCTCTGTTTGCGGAGGCCTGGATAAGAGACGTTCAGGACCCTGGGGTTCTAAAGGTCATAGCACAGAGTTACAGGATAGGATTCAAGACTCATCCACCCAGAGGCAGATTCCTCCTGTCAAACCTATGAACAAGTCCAGAGAAGAGAGATGCCTTCCTAGGATGTGTGAGGGATCTCTCCTCTCTCTGAGTTATCGTCCCAGTACCTGGGGTATTATTCACACCTTTTCGTGGTCCCAAAGAAGGAGGGCAGGTTTCGCCCAATTCTGGACCTAAAGTGTCTAAACAAGTTTCTGTCAGTCCCATCGTTCAAAATGGAGACGATCAGGTCGATTACGCCCCTAGTTCAAGAGGGACAATTCATGACAGTAATAGATTTGAAGAATCCTTACCTTCACATGCCAATTCACAGGGAACACTTCAGGTTCCTAAGATTCGCTTTTCTGGACCAACATTTCCAGTTTGTGGCCCTACTGTTCGGTCTGGTGACTACCCCAAGAGTCTTTACAAAGGTCCTGGGTGCACTTCTTGCGTTGGCGAGAGCCAAAGGGTTTGCAGTGGCTCCTTATCTGGATGATATCCTGGTCCAGGCTCCGTCCTGCAGTCTCGCGGAGGAACACTCAAGGGCTCGTCTCCTTCTTCGATCCCATGGATGGAAGGTAAACGAGGGAAAGAGTTCACTGGTTCCCAGTAACAGGGTGGAATTCCTGAGTACGATAATAGATTCCTTATCCATGAAGATATTCTTGACAGACCAGAGACGTTGCAAGATTGCGTCCAGCTGTCTTGCCCTTCAAACCTCCTCAAGGACATCTGATGCCAGGTGTATGTAGGTGATTGGGCTCATGGTATCCAGAATAGATGTCATTCCTTACGCAAGGTTCCATCTCAGGCCTCTTCAGTTGTGCATGTTGAGACAGTGGAACGGCGATCACTCAGATCTATCCCAACAGATATCTCTGGACACACAGACGAGGGAATCCCTATCTTGGTGGATCCGTCCAGGACAACTGTCCCAGGGGACATCTTTTCTGAGACCATCCTTGGAGATTGTGACCATGGACGCAAGTCTATCAGGATGGGGAGCTGTTTGTGGTGCCAGAAAGGCACAGGGCAGGTGGACCTGAGAGGAGTCGAGTCTACCAATAAACATTCTGGAACTCCGAGCGATACTCAATGCTCTGAGGGCTTGGCCCCCCCTGGGGTCGTCCCGATTCATCTGGTTCCAGTCGGACAACATTACCTCGGTGGCTTACATAAACCATCAGGGGGAACTAGAAGCTCCCTAGCCATGGGGGAAGTATCTCGGATTCTGAAATGGGCATAGAAACAAAAGTATTTGCTCTCAGCGATCCACATTCCGGGTGTGGACAACTAGGAAGCGGATTTTCTTAGCAGACAATCGTTTTATCCAGGGGAATGGTCTCTCCACCGAGGTGTTCGAGGAGATCTGCAACAGATGGGGGACGCCAGAGATAAACCTCATGGCATCCAGACTCAACCTCAAGCTACGGGTCATGGTCCAGGGATCCCCAGGCAGAGCTGATAGATGCCTTGGCGGTGTCCTTAGAGTTCAACCTACTTTACATTTTTCCACCATTGCCTCTTCTACCTCATGTAGTGGCCTGCATCAAGCAGGAGCAAGCTTCGGATATTCTGGTTGCTCTGTCGTGGCTGCGGAGGATGTAGTTTGCAGGTCTGGTGGGGATGTCATTGTCTCCTCCATGGAGGGTTAACCTGTCGCAGAGATCTGCTGGTTCAGGGTCCTTTTCTTCACCAAAATCTCGATTCTCTGAGGCTGACTGCATGGAGATTGAACGCCAAGAGAGGATTTTTGGAGAGAGTGATTGATACTCTCGTTCAGGCCAGGAAGGCTGTAACTCGACGCATCTATCATAAGGTGTGGAGGACCTATTTGTCCTGGTGTGAGGAACATGGATATCCCTGGCACAAGGATAGGGTATCCAGGATTCTGGCTTTTCTCCAGGATGGACTGGATAAGGGTCTTGCTGCTAGTTCCTTAAAGGGTCAGATTTCGGCTTTATCTGTACTGTTACACAAGAAGCTAGCGGAGCTTCCTGATATTAAGTCCTTTGTTCAGGCTCTGTCTAGGGTTAGGCCTGTCTTTAGAAATTCTGCTCCTCCTTGGAGCTTGAACTTGGTTCTTAAGATTTTGCAGAGGGCTTCGTTTGAGCCTATGTATGCTCTTGACATTAAACTTCTTTCCTGGAAAGTCCTATTCTTACTGGCTATTGCATCGGCCCGCAGAGTCTGAGTTAGCGGCCTTGCAACATGAGTCTCCTTACCTGCTTTTTCATGCTGATGAGGCTGTTTTTCGCATTGGATTGGGGTTTCTGCCCTAGGTTGTATCGAATCGTAACATCAATCAGGAAATAGTAGTTCCTTCCTTGTGTCCTAACCTTTCTTCAGCAAAGGAATGGTTGCTTCATAATTTGGATGTGGTTCGGGCCTTAAAGTTTTATCTTCAGGCTACGAAGAAGTTCAGACAGACTTCGTTTTTATTTGTTGTATATTCATGGAAGCGCAGGGGGCAGAGGGCCTCTTCCACTTCACTGTCTTTTTGGTTGAGGAGCATTATCCGTCTGGCCTTTGAGACAGTGGGACATAAGCCTCCTCAGAGGATCACGGCTCACTCAAATTGGGCTGTGGCCTCTTCTTGGGCCTTTAAGAACGAGGCTTCTATGAAGCAGATAGCTAAGGCGGCAACTTGGTCTTCTTTACATACTTTTGCAAAATTTTACAAATTTGATGTTTTTGCTTCGGCGGAAGCAGTTTTTGGGAGAAAGGTTCTGCAGGCTGTGGTGCCCTCAGTTTAGGGTCCGCCTCCTTTTACCCTCCCCTTTTTTTCATTCAGTGTCCTCTAAAGCTTGGGTATTTGTTCTCACAAGTAATGAATGAAGCAGTGGACTCTACTCCCATTAAGATGGAAAACATAAATTATGCTAACCTGATAATTTCATTTCCATCTGTTGGAGGAGAGTCCACTGCTCCTACCCGTTTCTCCGGTTGGAGGACCTAAATTTAATTTTATTCTTCTGGCACCATTTATTTCCTGATATTTCTCCTACTGTTTCTTGTTCCATTGGCAGAATGACTGGGGGATGAGGGGAGTGGGGGAAGTATTTAAGACTTTGGCTGGGGTGTGTCTGCCTCCTCCTGGTGGCCGGGTTCTTAATTCCTACAAGTAATGAATGAAGCAGTGGAATCTCCTCCCACAGATGGAAATTAAATTATCAGGTAAGCATAGTTTTATGTTTTCATTCACAGGACCCTGTGAGGAGCGGCTTTCTCCCATTCCTGTTGCTGTCTCCCTGTTGGACAGAAGGTGCCATTTATTATTTTTTTTTAAGAACCTGGCACCCAAGCTGATTTAGAATAATAACGCACCTTTTTTCTGGGACATATGTCTTCCTGAGGCCAGGAAGATTTATTTTAACAGGCTGACAGGACACTGTGGGACCTAGGTGAGAGACTTGTTTGTTTGATAGTTTTATTGGTGGCTCAGTTCAAGAGGGCTATGTATAGTCATTTGGCTTGTGAGACTTTTGCTAAATTGGTCATTTTGCTCCTGCGTTAATAGCAGTCTGTTAACAGATCCATTACGTTTTTCGCCGATCGGCCCATAGTCACTACAGTGATGTCATAAGGGGCGGGCTCCTGTTCCCCAGATGCGACACGCGCTTTCTCTTGGCGCCTTCTTTCTGAATATTGTGACTGCGTCTGCCTTCCTTAAGTGACCTACAGCTGTTCTGACTAGAACCGGACTTCTTTTACAGCAAGACAGCTTATCAGAGGTCAGGTAGGCACCACAGCATAACGCTGTGGTGTAGGGGTGTCTACAGGAAATATTATAGCAAACAAATAAACATACTCATTTTCTAATGTTGTTCATTATGGGCCTGATTTATATTTCATATTTAGTATAAATTGCAGGGGGCAGATTCTTAAAGAGACAGCTCCGTTTTTTGCAACAAAAATAAAAAGTTAAAAAAATGTATTTGTATTGTTCTATGTAATATAAAGTCAGTGCCTATATCTGTTGAAATATGTAAAATTTGTTAAAATGCCCAAGTGGAGCCATCGTTGCCTTTTTGTGGTTCTTGTATAGAAAGAACTTTATTATACAAGGATAGACTTGACTAGTTTGATTCTGAGCCACCATTCTCTCAAGTGGATGCTGTTCAGGCTATGCCACAGCCTTCTCCACAAATGTCCCAATCTGTACCATTGTCTCATGCAGTGCCCTGTGCTTCCTCTCTTTCTCCCGAGGGAGTGTTTTTGAAAGCCGAAATAGCGGCCCAGGTTTCATCAGCGGTATCTGAGGCACTAGCGGCCATCCCTATGCTGCAAGGGAAGCGTAAGAGGAAGATTGTCGAGTCAGACAGCGGGGTATCTGATCTATCTCAGGCTATTCAAGTTGCTCCTTCTCATACGGAAGAGTAGGATACTTCGGTAGCCTTTGAGGGTGAAATTTCAGATGCGGATAGTGTAAATCCTGCTTCTGATGCTGAAGTGGTTTCCTTCAGATTCAAGCTTGAACACCTATGTGTTTTATTAAAGAAGGTTCTAGCCAACTTGGATGACTCTGATACGCCTATCGTCAACCCTAAAAAGTCGAGTAAATTAAATAGATAAGCAAAAATATAAATGTGTGGTGTTGCACAAATAGCTCAACTTTCCATTGCTTTAAGACTGTGCTAGCTGTCCCAATAATTATATAAATACAACTTGAGAAGAGAGGATTGAACATATATCTAAGTCAATCAAAGCGGGACACTGGCTGCACTGAAAGTCTATCAAAAGCCTTTATTATCAAAAAACTCAAACAGTTTTAACAGGCCGTCTACCCTCCACCCTATTCCTAAAACCGTGCAACTATACCCTAATAAATTACATAAACATTAGAACAAGCTGGCCGGCAGACAAGCCAAATTGCAACAGTAACTAATTATTACAGCTGTGATGTTGTGCAACCGTGAAAATATGAACTATGTATCAATATCGATATCCAAAAGGTCCATTTAAATTTACATGGGGCCCCAAAAATTGCAATTATACTGCTTGTTATGGATAGATAAAAGTCCAGGCACTTAGTGTTGAAAACACGCTCTGGTAAGTTAAATTCCTTCAGGTATCAATGCAATATGGTAACACCTTTCTGCTGTACTTGTTATGCTGTGCATATAACTGGCTCCATCGGCAACTGAATCATTAGGATAAACAACGCACAATGTACTATGGCAGGACAGATCAGGCCGTCCACCGCAAGACTGTCCAGCCTTATACAGGAATAATATCAGCTGTACCTGCTTTCCAGTTTGATCAACCTGAACAGTTCTTAGTTTACTTTCGGCTTCTTCACTTGCTCACCGCCATGTACGCTTCAGCGTTGTTGTTCGATTTCAAATTCCGCTGGCTCGTTCACAGCTGTTCACCTCCTGTGCATGCTCAATCATGACGCGTTTCTCCCCTCCCACATAGGGCTGAGTATCGGGGCCTCATCAGATGTATTGGTTGAGGGGTGTGTATCTGCTTTTGTACTCTCATTAGCTCAAAAAGTCCACCCCTTAAACAGCACTCGCTTACTTGACAGCTGGTTTTAAACAACTATTATTTACTACGGTTTTAAAAGTTGCACAGCGTCGGAACTGATCATTACTATATACACTATTTATAGTTACCACATCATAGCTTTCATATGCGTAGAAATCTATTGCAGTTTCACATTAGAGAATTAGCTTTAGAAACATTGTTTGTTGTTTGAACTTAGCACATTTAGATATGTGATCTAATTAAGGACATGCTTTTTTGCAGACCCGACCACATTAATCTGGACTTTCCTCTAGGAAACCTGAATCTTTAACTCTTTTGATAACCACAGTAGTAGATTTATTACACATCTTATGTCACATGAATATTCAAGTTTACCATCATATCAACATATATCTTATCGATATGCATTTAGAGGTTTTTTTTGTAAAGTGTTTACTGGATCTACGTTCTGAAAACACATTTAATTCTCAAATTAATCAAAGGGGCTTGCATCATTGCTTTTGTCACAATAAGACTAAAGGGTGTTTTCACCTCTTATATCGCTTATGGATATTAAAACATCTTATCTATATGACAGTATGTTCCTATATGCTTAAAGTAACATACATTTAAAGGGATTTTTTTACGTTACGATTTGGTGGTCACAGAAAACATGCATACTCTATCTTTTCATTTAGGCCCATTGGGCTTAGTGTGTTTAATCTGAAGATCCACCTTGATTCATGTTGCAAAATAATTCTATCAAGATGACCTCCTCGTTTATTTTGTTTTAAGCACTCAATGCCCATAATTTGCAATTTATTATGATCTGAGCTGTGAAAAGTCTTAAAATGTCTTGCAACTGGGCTGTCCATGTCCTCATTTTTAATGTCATCTCTATGTTCTCGTATTCTGCTTTTCAGCTCTCTGGTGGTCTTTCCTACATAGAACATTAAATAGATATTTTGATGTTCCAGCTCCTGGGGAGGTGTTCCTAGTTCCTGACCGGGCCACAGAGATTATTTCCTGGGAATGGGAAAGGCCAGGGATACCTTTTTCCCCTTCTCCTGTTTTAAATTCTTTTTCCCGGTCCCAGACTCCAGCAAGGAGTCGTGGCAGACGGTTCCCAAAGTGGAAGGGCGATTTCTACTTTGGCTAAGATAACTACTATCCCTATTGAAGATTTTTTGCTCTTTCAAAGATCCAATGGATAAAAAGCTGGAGTCATATTTAAAGAAGATGTATACTCATCAAGGGTTACAATGGCAACTGGCAGTGTGCATTGCTACAGTAACCAGTGTGGCAGCTTACTGGTTTGATGCCTTGTCTGCGTCATTGCAAGCAGAAACTCCCTTGGAGGAGATTCAGGATAGGATAAAGGCTCTAAAGTTAGCTAATTCCTTTATTACTGACGCTTCCTTACAGGTCATCAAGTTGGGAGCCAAAATATCCGGATTTGCTATATTTGCACATAGAGCCCTATGGCTTAAATCTTGGTCTGATGATGTTTCTTCCAAATCTAAGCTTTTGGCAATCCCTTACAAGGGAAAGACCTTGTTCGGGCCGGCATTGGCAGAAATTATTTCCGATATCACGGGCGGTAAAGGTTCCTCTCTGTCCCAAGACAAGAAGAACAAAATAAAGGGATGTCAGAATAATTTTCATTCCTTTCGTAATTTCAGAGATAAGTCTTTCCTGGCCTCTACCAAACAGAAACAGTGGTTCCAAAAAAAAGGGAACTTTTAGACCCATTCTAGATCTAAAATTTCTAAACAAGTTCCTCGGAGTAACAATCTTCAAGATGGAGACTATTCGCTCCATTCTGCCCCTGATACAGGAGGGTCAATTCATGACAACCATAGACCTGAAGGATGCGTACCTACACGTCCCCATTCACAGGGATCATCACAAATATCTGAGGTTTGCCTATCTAGACAAACATTTTCAATTTGTAGCGTTTCCATTTGGCCTTGCCACAGCTCCCAGAATTCTCTCAAAGGTCTTGGGAGCTCTTTTGGCAGTGATTCGGTCTCAAGGAATTGCAGTGGCACCTTATCTGGACGACATTCTGGTTCAGGCACCATCCTTTCAGCTAGCAGATTCCCATACAAAGACCTTACTGGCGTTTCTTCGTTCCCACGGTTGGAAGATCAATCTGGGAAAAAGTTCTCTGGTTCCGGCTACAAGAGTGACCTTCTTAGGAACCATTATAGATTCTCTAGAAATGAGGATTTTTCTGACGGAGGTCAGAAAAGTCAAGATTCTGTCCACTTGCCTGTTCTTACAGTCGGCGACACGGCTATCAGTAGCCCAGTGCATGGAGGTAATCGGGCTGATGGTGGCTTCCATGGACATAGTTCCGTTTGCCCGGTTTCATTTGAGGCCTCTGCAGCTATGCATGCTCGCTCAGTGGAACGGGAACTATACAGATCTATCTCAGAGAATAGTTCTGGACCAATCAAAAAGGGACTCCCTACCGTGGTGGCTGTCACAAGACCATCTGTTCCAGGGGACGTGTTTTCAGAGACACTCTTGGGTAATTGTGACCACGGATGCCAGCCTGGTGGGTTGGGGAGCAGTCTGGAACTCGTTGAAGGTGCAGGGACTTTGGTCTCAGGAAGAATCTGCTCTCCCCATGAACATTCTGGAGTTGAGAGTGATTTTCAATGCCTTGATGGCTTTGCCTGGTTTGTCAGATTCCAGACAGACAACATAACCTCAGTGGCCTACATCAACCACCAAGGGTGAACTCAGAGTTCCTTAGCCATGAAGGAGGTAGCACGGATCATCCAGTGGCGGAGGCTCACAATTGCTGTCTATTTGCCATCCACATTCCAGGAGTGGACAATTGGGAAGCGGATTTTCTGAGCAGACAGACTTTCCACCCCGCGGAGTGGGAACTTCATCCGGAAGTGTTCTCCAGGTTAACAACCAAATGGGGGTTACCAGAATTGTATCTGATGGCGTCTCATCAGAACACCAAGCTCCCAAGGTACGGTTTGAGGTCGAGAGACCCTCAAGCCTTTCTGATAGATTCTCTGCCAGTTCCTTGGAATTTCAGGTTGGCATATCTGTTTCCTCAGATTGCTTTCCTCATGTGAGTCATCGCTTGGATCAAGCAGGAGAGAGCATCAGTGATTCTAATAGCTCCTGCGTGGTCTCGCAGGATCTGGTATGCAGATCTAGTGGAGATGTCGTCCCTACCTCTGTGGAGACTAAATCTCAGAAAGGACCTTCTGCTTCAGGGGCACTTCCTTCATCCGAATCTCGTTTCTCTGAAGCTGACTGCTTGTAGATTGAACGCTTTATTTTAGCCAAGTATGGTTTTTCCGAATCGGTTATCGAGACCATGGTTTAGGCTCACAAGCCTGTTACTAGAAGGATTTACCATAAGATATGGCGTACATATCTTTATTGGTGCAAATCTAAAGGATATTCCTGGAGTAGGGTTAGGATCCCAAGGATTCTGTCTTTTCTCCAGGAAGGCCTTGAGAAAGCGTTATCTTTCAGTACCCTCAAGGGTCAAACTTCTGCTCTTTCCATTCTTCTACACAAGCATCTGGCGGATGTGCCACATGTACAATCCTTTTGTCAGGCCCTGGTCAGAATCCGGCCTGTATTTAAATCAGTTGCTCCACCTTGGAGTCTTAACCTTGATCTTAAAGTTTTACAATGGCTCCGTTTGAGCCTATGCATTCCATCGATATTCAGTTATTATCTTGGAAAGTTTTGTTTCTTATTGCTATTTCCTCTGCTCAGAGGGTTTCGGAACTCCCTGCTTTGCAGTCTGATTCTCCTTTTCTCATATTTCATGCAGATAAGGCAGTTCTCAGTACTAAGTTTGATTTCCTTC
>NC_069505.1:244545402-244597902 GCF_027579735.1 Bombina bombina | reverse complement strand
ACAAAGTATGCCAAGAGAACTAAGCACATTTTATACTGCAAAGATGTTTAAAATTGTATTTGCACTATAAATAATGCACACCTGTACTTGCGCTGTATGTAATGCACATGCACGCCTGTACTTGCCCTGTATGTAATGCACATGCACACCTGTACTTGCACTATAAATAATGCACATCTGTACTTGCCCTGTATGTAATGCACATGCACACCTGTACTTGCCCTGTATGTAATGCACATGCACACCTGTACTTGCACTATAAATAATGCACACCTGTACTTGCCCTGTATGCAATGCACATGCACACCTGTACTTGCCCTGTATGTAATGCACACCTGTACTTCCCCTGTATGTAATGCACATGCACACCTGTACTTGCACTATAAATAATGCACACCTGTACTTGGCCTGTATGTAATGCACACCTGTACTTGGCCTGTATGTAATGCACACCTGTACTTGCGCTGTATGTAATGCACATGCACACATGTACTTGCCCTGTATGTAATGCACATGCACACCTGTACTTGCACTATAAATAATGTACACCTGTACTTGCCCTGTATGTAATGCACATGCACACCTGTACTTGCCCTGTATGTAATGCACATGCACACCTGTACTTGCCCTGTATGTAATGCACATGCACACCTGTACTTGCCCTGTGTGTAATGCACATGCATACCTGTACTTGCACTATAAATAATGCACACCTGTACTTGCCCTGTTTGTAATGCACATGCACACCTGTACTTGCCCTGTTTGTAATGCACATGCACACCTGTACTTGCCCTGTATGTAATGCACATGCACACCTGTACTTGCCTTGTATGTAATGCACACCTGTACTTGCCCTGTATGTAATGCACATGCACACCTGTACTTGCACTATAAATAATGCACACCTGTACTTGCCCTGTATGTAATGCACATCACATGCACACCTGTACTTGCCCTGTTTGTAATGCACATGCACACCTGTACTTGCCCTGTATGTAATGCACATGCACACCTGTACTTGCACTATAAATAATGCACACCTGTACTTGCCCTGTTTGTAATGCACATGCACACCTGTACTTGCCCTGTTTGTAATGTACATGCACGCCTGTACTTGCACTATAAATAATGCACACCTGTACTTGCCCTGTATGTAATGCACATGCACACCTGTACTTGCCCTGTATGTAATGCACACCTGTACTTGTCCTGTATGTAATGCACATGCACACCTGTACTTGCACTATAAATAATGCACACATGTACTTGCCCTGTATGTAGTGCACACCTGTACTTGCCCTGTATGTAATGCACACCTGTACTTGCACTATAAATAATGCACACCTGTACTTGCCCTGTATGTAATGCACACCTGTACTTGCCCTGTATGTAATGCACATGCACACCTGTACTTGCACTATAAATAATGCACACCTGTACTTGCCCTGTATGTAATGCACATGCACACCTGTACTTGCACTATAAATAATGCACACCTGTACTTGCCCTGTATGTAGTGCACATGCACACCTGTACTTGCACTATAAATAATGCACACCTGTACTTGCCCTGTATGTAATGCACACCTGTACTTGCCCTGTATGTAATGCACACCTGTACTTGCCCTGTATGTAATGCACACCTGTACTTGCCCTGTATGTAATGCACACCTGTACTTGCACTATAAATAATGCACACCTGTACTTGCCATGTATGTAATGCACACCTGTACTTGCCCTTTATGTAATGCACATGCACACCTGTACTTGCTCTGTATGTAATGCACACCTGTACTTGCCTTGTATGTAATGCACACCTGTACTTGCCTTGTATGTAATGCACACCTGTACTTGCCCTGTATGTAATGCACACCTGTACTTGCCCTGTATGTAATGCACATGCACACCTGTACTTGCACTATAAATAATGCACACCTGTACTTGCCCTGTATGTAATGCACATGCACACCTGTACTTGCACTATAAATAATGCACACCTGTACTTGCGCTGTATGTAATGCACATGCACACCTGTACTTGCACTATAAATAATGCACACCTGTACTTGCGCTGTATGTAATGCACACCTGTACTTGCCCTGTATGTAATGCACATGCACACCTGTACTTGCCCTGTATGTAATGCACATGCACACCTGTACTTGCCCTGTATGTAATGCACATGCACACCTGTACTTTCACTATAAATAATGCACACCTGTACTTGCCCTGTATGCAATGCACATGCACACCTGTACTTGCCCTGTATGCAATGCACACCTGTACTTCCCCTGTATGTAATGCACATGCACACCTGTACTTGCACTATAAATAATGCACACCTGTACTTGCCCTGTATATAATGCACACCTGTACTTGCCCTGTATGTAATGCACATGCACACCTGTACTTGCCCTGTATTTAATGCACACCTGTACTTGGCCTGTATGTAATGCACACCTGTACTTGCGCTGTATGTAATGCACATGCACACCTGTACTTGCACTATAAATAATGTACACCTGTACTTGCCCTGTATGTAATGCACATTCACACCTGTACTTGCCCTGTATGTAATGCACATGCACACCTGTACTTGCCCTGTATGTAGTGCACATGCACACCTGTACTTGCACTATAAATAATGCACACCTGTACTTGCCCTGTATGTAATGCACACCTGTACTTGCCATGTATGTAATGCACACCTGTACTTGCCCTTTATGTAATGCACATGCACACCTGTACTTGCACTATAAATAATGCACACCTGTACTTGCCCTGTATGTAATGCACACCTGTACTTGCCTTGTATGTAATGCACATGCACACCTGTACTTGCCCTGTATGTAATGCACACCTGTACTTGCCCTGTATGTAATGCACACCTGTACTTGCCCTGTATGTAATGCACATGCACACCTGTACTTGCACTATAAATAATGCACACCTGTACTTGCCCTGTATGTAATGCACACCTGTACTTGCCCTGTATGTAATGCACACCTGTACTTGCCCTGTATGTAATGCACACCTGTACTTGCCCTGTATGTAATGCACATGCACACCTGTACTTGCTCTGTATGTAATGCACATGCACACCTGTACTTTCACTATAAATAATGCACACCTGTACTTGCCCTGTATGCAATGCACATGCACACCTGTACTTGCCCTGTATGTAATGCACACCTGTACTTCCCCTGTATGTAATGCACATGCACACCTGTACTTGCACTATAAATAATGCACACCTGTACTTCCCCTGTATGTAATGCACATGCACACCTGTACTTGCACTATAAATAATGCACACCTGTACTTGCCCTGTATGTAATGCACACCTGTACTTCCCCTGTATGTAATGCACATGCACACCTGTACTTGCACTATAAATAATGCACACCTGTACTTGCCCTGTATGTAATGCACACCTGTACTTGCCCTGTATGTAATGCACATGCACACCTGTACTTGCACTATAAATAATGCACACCTGTACTTGCCCTGTATGTAATGCACATGCACACCTGTACTTGCACTATAAATAATGCACACCTGTACTTGCCCTGTTTGTAATGCACATGCACACCTGTACTTGCCCTGTTTGTAATGCACATGCACGCCTGTACTTGCACTATAAATAATGCACACCTGTACTTGCCCTGTATGTAATGCACATGCACACCTGTACTTGCCCTGTATGTAATGCACACCTGTACTTGTCCTGTATGTAATGCACATGCACACCTGTACTTACACTATAAATAATGCACACATGTACTTGCCCTGTATGTAATGCACACCTGTACTTGCCCTGTATGTAATGCACACCTGTACTTGCACTATAAATAATGCACACCTGTACTTGCCCTGTATGTAATGCACACCTGTACTTGCCCTGTATGTAATGCACACCTGTACTTGCACTATAAATAATGCACACCTGTACTTGCCCTGTATGTAATGCACACCTGTACTTGCCCTTTATGTAATGCACATGCACACCTGTACTTGCTCTGTATGTAATGCACACCTGTACTTGCCTTGTATGTAATGCACACCTGTACTTGCCTTGTATGTAATGCACACCTGTACTTGCCTTGTATGTAATGCACACCTGTACTTGCCCTGTATGTAATGCACACCTGTACTTGCCCTGTATGTAATGCACATGCACACCTGTACTTGCACTATAAATAATGCACACCTGTACTTGCGCTGTATGTAATGCACATGCACACCTGTACTTGCACTATAAATAATGCACACCTGTACTTGCGCTGTATGTAATGCACACCTGTACTTGCCCTGTATGTAATGCACATGCACACCTGTACTTGCCCTGTATGTAATGCACATGCACACCTGTACTTGCCCTGTATGTAATGTACATGCACACCTGTACTTTCACTATAAATAATGCACACCTGTACTTGCCCTGTATGCAATGCACATGCACACCTGTACTTCCCCTGTATGTAATGCACATGCACACCTGTACTTGCACTATAAATAATGCACACCTGTACTTGCCCTGTATATAATGCACACCTGTACTTGCCCTGTATGTAATGCACATGCACACCTGTACTTGCCCTGTATTTAATGCACACCTGTACTTGGCCTGTATGTAATGCACACCTGTACTTGCGCTGTATGTAATGCACATGCACACCTGTACTTGCACTATAAATAATGTACACCTGTACTTGCCCTGTATGTAATGCACATTCACACCTGTACTTGCCCTGTATGTAATGCACATTCACACCTGTACTTGCCCTGTATGTAATGCACATGCACACCTGTACTTGCCCTGTATGTAGTGCACATGCACACCTGTACTTGCACTATAAATAATGCACACCTGTACTTGCCCTGTATGTAATGCACACCTGTACTTGCCATGTATGTAATGCACACCTGTACTTGCCCTTTATGTAATGCACATGCACACCTGTACTTGCACTATAAATAATGCACACCTGTACTTGCCCTGTATGTAATGCACACCTGTACTTGCCTTGTATGTAATGCACATGCACACCTGTACTTGCCCTGTATGTAATGCACACCTGTACTTGCCCTGTATGTAATGCACACCTGTACTTGCCCTGTATGCAATGCACACCTGTACTTCCCCTGTATGTAATGCACATGCACACCTGTACTTGCACTATAAATAATGCACACCTGTACTTGCCCTGTATATAATGCACACCTGTACTTGCCCTGTATGTAATGCACATGCACACCTGTACTTGCCCTGTATTTAATGCACACCTGTACTTGGCCTGTATGTAATGCACACCTGTACTTGCGCTGTATGTAATGCACATGCACACCTGTACTTGCACTATAAATAATGTACACCTGTACTTGCCCTGTATGTAATGCACATTCACACCTGTACTTGCCCTGTATGTAATGCACATGCACACCTGTACTTGCCCTGTATGTAGTGCACATGCACACCTGTACTTGCACTATAAATAATGCACACCTGTACTTGCCCTGTATGTAATGCACACCTGTACTTGCCATGTATGTAATGCACACCTGTACTTGCCCTTTATGTAATGCACATGCACACCTGTACTTGCACTATAAATAATGCACACCTGTACTTGCCCTGTATGTAATGCACACCTGTACTTGCCTTGTATGTAATGCACATGCACACCTGTACTTGCCCTGTATGTAATGCACACCTGTACTTGCCCTGTATGTAATGCACACCTGTACTTGCCCTGTATGTAATGCACATGCACACCTGTACTTGCACTATAAATAATGCACACCTGTACTTGCCCTGTATGTAATGCACACCTGTACTTGCCCTGTATGTAATGCACACCTGTACTTGCCCTGTATGTAATGCACACCTGTACTTGCCCTGTATGTAATGCACATGCACACCTGTACTTGCTCTGTATGTAATGCACATGCACACCTGTACTTTCACTATAAATAATGCACACCTGTACTTGCCCTGTATGCAATGCACATGCACACCTGTACTTGCCCTGTATGTAATGCACACCTGTACTTCCCCTGTATGTAATGCACATGCACACCTGTACTTGCACTATAAATAATGCACACCTGTACTTCCCCTGTATGTAATGCACATGCACACCTGTACTTGCACTATAAATAATGCACACCTGTACTTGCCCTGTATGTAATGCACACCTGTACTTCCCCTGTATGTAATGCACATGCACACCTGTACTTGCACTATAAATAATGCACACCTGTACTTGCCCTGTATGTAATGCACACCTGTACTTGCCCTGTATGTAATGCACATGCACACCTGTACTTGCACTATAAATAATGCACACCTGTACTTGCCCTGTATGTAATGCACATGCACACCTGTACTTGCACTATAAATAATGCACACCTGTACTTGCCCTGTTTGTAATGCACATGCACACCTGTACTTGCCCTGTTTGTAATGCACATGCACGCCTGTACTTGCACTATAAATAATGCACACCTGTACTTGCCCTGTATGTAATGCACATGCACACCTGTACTTGCCCTGTATGTAATGCACACCTGTACTTGTCCTGTATGTAATGCACATGCACACCTGTACTTACACTATAAATAATGCACACATGTACTTGCCCTGTATGTAATGCACACCTGTACTTGCCCTGTATGTAATGCACACCTGTACTTGCACTATAAATAATGCACACCTGTACTTGCCCTGTATGTAATGCACACCTGTACTTGCCCTGTATGTAATGCACACCTGTACTTGCACTATAAATAATGCACACCTGTACTTGCCCTGTATGTAATGCACACCTGTACTTGCCCTTTATGTAATGCACATGCACACCTGTACTTGCTCTGTATGTAATGCACACCTGTACTTGCCTTGTATGTAATGCACACCTGTACTTGCCTTGTATGTAATGCACACCTGTACTTGCCTTGTATGTAATGCACACCTGTACTTGCCCTGTATGTAATGCACACCTGTACTTGCCCTGTATGTAATGCACATGCACACCTGTACTTGCACTATAAATAATGCACACCTGTACTTGCGCTGTATGTAATGCACATGCACACCTGTACTTGCACTATAAATAATGCACACCTGTACTTGCGCTGTATGTAATGCACACCTGTACTTGCCCTGTATGTAATGCACATGCACACCTGTACTTGCCCTGTATGTAATGCACATGCACACCTGTACTTGCCCTGTATGTAATGTACATGCACACCTGTACTTTCACTATAAATAATGCACACCTGTACTTGCCCTGTATGCAATGCACATGCACACCTGTACTTCCCCTGTATGTAATGCACATGCACACCTGTACTTGCACTATAAATAATGCACACCTGTACTTGCCCTGTATATAATGCACACCTGTACTTGCCCTGTATGTAATGCACATGCACACCTGTACTTGCCCTGTATTTAATGCACACCTGTACTTGGCCTGTATGTAATGCACACCTGTACTTGCGCTGTATGTAATGCACATGCACACCTGTACTTGCACTATAAATAATGTACACCTGTACTTGCCCTGTATGTAATGCACATTCACACCTGTACTTGCCCTGTATGTAATGCACATTCACACCTGTACTTGCCCTGTATGTAATGCACATGCACACCTGTACTTGCCCTGTATGTAGTGCACATGCACACCTGTACTTGCACTATAAATAATGCACACCTGTACTTGCCCTGTATGTAATGCACACCTGTACTTGCCATGTATGTAATGCACACCTGTACTTGCCCTTTATGTAATGCACATGCACACCTGTACTTGCACTATAAATAATGCACACCTGTACTTGCCCTGTATGTAATGCACACCTGTACTTGCCTTGTATGTAATGCACATGCACACCTGTACTTGCCCTGTATGTAATGCACACCTGTACTTGCCCTGTATGTAATGCACACCTGTACTTGCCCTGTATGTAATGCACACCTGTACTTGCCCTGTATGTAATGCACACCTGTACTTGCCCTGTATGTAATGCACATGCACACCTGTACTTGCACTATAAATAATGCACACCTGTACTTGCCCTGTATGTAATGCACACCTGTACTTGCCCTGTATGTAATGCACACCTGTACTTGCCCTGTATGTAATGCACACCTGTACTTGCCCTGTATGTAATGCACACCTGTACTTGCCCTGTATGTAATGCACATGCACACCTGTACTTGCTCTGTATGTAATGCACATGCACACCTGTACTTTCACTATAAATAATGCACACCTGTACTTGCCCTGTATGCAATGCACATGCACACCTGTACTTGCCCTGTATGTAATGCACACCTGTACTTCCCCTGTATGTAATGCACATGCACACCTGTACTTGCACTATAAATAATGCACACCTGTACTTCCCCTGTATGTAATGCACATGCACACCTGTACTTGCACTATAAATAATGCACACCTGTACTTGCCCTGTATGTAATGCACACCTGTACTTGCCCTGTATGTAATGCACACCTGTACTTGCCCTGTATGTAATGCACATGCACACATGTACTTGCCCTGTATGTAATGCACACCTGTACTTGCCCTGTATGTAATGCACACCTGTACTTGCACTATAAATAATGCACACCTGTACTTGCCCTGTATGTAATGCACACCTGTACTTGCCCTGTATGTAATGCACACCTGTACTTGCCCTGTATGTAATGCACATGCACACCTGTACTTGCCCTGTATGTAATGCACATGCACACCTGTACTTGCACTATAAATAATGCACACCTGTACTTGCGCTGTATGTAATGCACATGCACACCTGTACTTGCACTATAAATAATGCACACCTGTACTTGCGCTGTATGTAATGCACACCTGTACTTGCCCTGTATGTAATGCACATGCACACCTGTACTTGCCCTGTATGTAATGCACATGCACACCTGTACTTGCCCTGTATGTAATGCACACCTGTACTTGCCCTGTATGTAATGCACATGCACACCTGTACTTGCCCTGTATGTAATGCACATGCACACCTGTACTTGCCCTGTATGTAATGCACATGTACACCTGTACTTGCCCTGTATGTAATGCACATGCACACCTGTACTTGCCCTGTATGTAATGCACATGCACACCTGTACTTGCGCTGTATGTAATGCACACCTGTACTTGCCCTGTATGTAATGCACATGCACACCTGTATTTGCCCTGTATGTAATGCACATGCACACCTGTACTTGCCCTGTATGTAATGCACATGCACACCTGTGCTTGCCCTGTATGTAATGCACATGCACACCTGTGCTTGCACTATAAATAATGCACACCTGTACTTGCCCTGTATGTAATGCACACCTGTACTTGCCCTGTATGTAATGCACATGCACACCTGTACTTGCCCTGTATGTAATGCACATGCACACCTGTGCTTGCACTATATGTAATGCACATGCACACCTGTGCTTGCCCTGTATGTAATGCACATGCACACCTGTGCTTGCCCTGTATGTAATGCACATGCACACCTGTACTTACCCTGTATGTAATGCACATGCACACCTGTACTTGCCCTGTATGTAATGCACATGCACACCTGTACTTGCCCTGTATGTAATGCACATGCACACCTGTACTTGCCCTGTATGTAATGCACATGCACACCTGTACTTGCCCTGTATGTAATGCACATGCACACCTGTACTTGCCCTGTATGTAATGCACACCTGTACTTGCCCTGAATGTAATGCACATGCACACCTGTACTTGCCCTGTATGTAATGCACATGCACACCTATACTTGCCCTGTATGTAATGCACACCTGTACTTGCACTATAAATAATGCACACCTGTACTTGCCCTGTATGTAATGCACACCTGTACTTGCCCTGTATGTAATGCACATGCACACCTGTACTTGCCCTGTATGTAATGCACATGCACACCTGTACTTGCACTATAAATAATGCTCACCTGTACTTGCACTGTATGTAATGCACATGCACACCTGTACTTGCCCTGCATGTAATGCACATGCACACCTGTACTTGCCCTGTATGTAATGCACATGCACACCTGTACTTGCATTATAAATAATGCACACCTGTACTTGCGCTGTATGTAATGCACACCTGTACTTGCCCTGTATGTAATGCACATGCAGACCTGTACGTGCACTATATATGTAGTACACATGCACATCTGTACATGCACTATATATGTAATATACATGCACATCTGTACATGCACTATATATGTAATGCACATGCACATCTGTACGTGCACTATATATGTAGTACACATGCACATCTGTACATGCACTATATATGTAATATACATGCACATCTGTACATGCACTATATATGTAATGCACATCTGTACGTGCACTTTATATGTAATGCACATCTGTACGTGCACTATATATGTAATACACATACACATCTGTACGTGCACTATATATGTAGTACACATGCACATCTGTACGTGCACTATATATGTAATGCACATCTGTACGAGCACTATATATGTAATGCACATCTGTACGTGCACTATATATGTAATGCACATCTGTATGTGCACTATATATGTAATGCACATCTGTATGTGCACTATATATGTAATGCACATCTGTACGTGCACTATATATGTAATGCACAGCTGTACGTGCACTGTATATGTAATGCACATCTACGTGCACTATATTTGTAATGCACATCTGTACGTGCACTATATATGTAATGCAAATCTGTACGTGCACTATATATGTAAAACACATGCACATCTGTATGCACTATATATGTAATACACATCTGTACGTGCACTATATATGTAATACACATCTGTACGTGCACTATATATGTAATACACATGTGTACGTGCACTATATTTGTAATGCACATCTGTATGTGCACTATATATGTAATACACATCTGTACGTGCACTATATGTAATATACATCTGTATGTGCACTATATATGTAATGCACATCTGTTCGTGCACTATATATGTAATGCACATCTGTATGTGCACTATATATGTAAAACACATGCACATCTGTACGTGCACTATATATGTCATGCATATCTGTACGTGCACTATATATGTCATGCACATCTGTACGTGCACTATATATGTCATGCACATCTGTACGTGCACTATATATGTCATGCACATCTGTACATGCACTATATATGTAATACACATCTGTATGTGTACTATATATGTAAAACATATGCACATCTGTACTTGCAATATATATATATATATATATATAATACACATCTGTACGTGCACTATATATGTAATGCACATCTGTACGTGCACTATATATGTAATGCACATCTGTACGTGCACTATATATGTAATGCACATCTGTACGTGCTCAATATATGTAATACACATCTGTACGTGCACTATATATGTAAATAATATGCACATCTGTATGTGCACTATATATGTAATACACATCTCTACGTGCACTATATATGTAATACACATCTGTATGTGCACTATATATGTAAAACATATGCACATCTGTACGTGCACTATATATATAAAACACATCTGTACGTGCACTAGATTTGTAATACACATCTGTATGTGCACTATATATGTAATACACATCTGTACGTGCACTATATGTAATATACATCTGTACGTGCACTATATATGTAATGCACATCTGTTTGTGCACTATATATGTAATGCACATCTGTATGTGCACTATATATGTAAAACACATGTACATCTGTACGTGCACTATATATGTAAAACACATCTGTACGTGCACTATATATGTCATGCACATCTGTACGTGCACTATATATGTAATACACATCTGTACGTGCACTATATATGTAAAACATATGCACATCTGTATGTGCACTATATATATATATATATATATATATAAATATATATAATGCACATCTGTATGTGCACTATATATGTAATGCACATCTGTACGTGCTCTATATATGTAATACACATCTGTATGTGCACTATATATGTAAAGCACATCTGTACGTGCACTATATATGTAAAACATGCACATCTGTACGTGCAATATATATATATATATAAAAATACACATCTGTACGTGCACTATATATGTAATGCACATATGTACGTGCACTATATATGTAAATAATATGCACATCTGTATGTGCACTATATATGTAATGCACATCTGTACGTGCACTATATATGTAATACACATGCACATCTGTACGTGCACTATATATGTAATACACATGCACATCTGTACTGCACTATATATGTAATGCACATCTGTACGTGCACTTTATATGTAATGCACATCTGTACGTGCACTATATATGTAATACACATACACATCTGTACGTGCACTATATATGTAGTACACATGCACATCTGTACGTGCACTATATATGTAATGCACATCTGTACGTGCACTATATATGTAATGCACATCTGTACGTGCACTATATATGTAATGCACATCTGTACGAGCACTATATATGTAATGCACATCTGTACGTGCACTATATATGTAATGCACATCTGTATGTGCACTATATATGTAATGCACATCTGTACGTGCACTATATATATAATGCACAGCTGTACGTGCACTATATATGTAAAGCACAGGTGGACGTGCACTATATGTAATGCACATCTGTACGTGCACTATATATGTAAAACACATGCACGTCTGTATGTGCACTATATATAATACACATACACATCTGTACGTGCACTATATATGTAATGCACATCTGTACGTGCACTATATATGTAATGCACATCTGTTTGTGCACTATATATGTAATGCACATCTGTATGTGCACTATATATGTAAAACACATCTGTACGTGCACTATATATGTCATGCACATCTGTACGTGCACTATATATGTAATACACATCTGTACGTGCACTATATATGTAAAACATATGCACATCTGTATGTGCACTATATATATATATATATATATATATATAAATATATATAATGCACATCTGTATGTGCACTATATATGTAATGCACATCTGTACGTGCTCTATATATGTAATACACATCTGTATGTGCACTATATATGTAAAGCACATCTGTACGTGCACTATATATGTCATGCACATCTGTACGTGCACTATATATGTAATACACATCTGTACGTGCACTATATATGTAAAACATATGCACATCTGTATGTGCACTATATATATATATATATAAATATATATAATGCACATCTGTATGTGCACTATATATGTAATGCACATCTGTACGTGCACTATATATGTAATGCACATCTGTACGTGCACTATATATGTAATGCACATCTGTTTGTGCACTATATATGTAATGCACATCTGTATGTGCACTATATATGTAAAACACATCTGTACGTGCACTATATATGTCATGCACATCTGTACGTGCACTATATATGTAATACACATCTGTACGTGCACTATATATGTAAAACATATGCACATCTGTATGTGCACTATATATATATATAAATATATATAATGCACATCTGTATGTGCACTATATATGTAATGCACATCTGTACGTGCTCTATATATGTAATACACATCTGTATGTGCACTATATATGTAAAGCACATCTGTACGTGCACTATATATGTAAAACATGCACATCTGTACGTGCAATATATATATATATAAAAATACACATCTGTACGTGCACTATATATGTAATGCACATATGTACGTGCACTATATATGTAAATAATATGCACATCTGTATGTGCACTATATATGTAATGCACATCTGTACGTGCACTATATATGTAATACACATGCACATCTGTACGTGCACTATATATGTAATACACATGCACATCTGTACTGCACTATATATGTAATGCACATCTGTACGTGCACTTTATATGTAATGCACATCTGTACGTGCACTTTATATGTAATGCACATCTGTACGTGCACTATATATGTAATACACATACACATCTGTACATGCACTATATATGTAGTACACATGCACATCTGTACGTGCACTATATATGTAATGCACATCTGTACGTGCACTATATATGTAATGCACATCTGTACGTGCACTATATATGTAATGCACATCTGTACGAGCACTATATATGTAATGCACATCTGTACGTGCACTATATATGTAATGCACATCTGTATGTGCACTATATATGTAATGCACATCTGTACGTGCACTATATATATAATGCACAGCTGTACGTGCACTATATATGTAAAGCACAGGTGGACGTGCACTATATGTAATGCACATCTGTACGTGCACTATATATGTAAAACACATGCACGTCTGTACGTGCACTATATATAATACACATACACATCTGTACGTGCACTATATATGTAATGCACATCTGTACGTGCACTATATATGTAATCCAAATCTGTACGTGCACTATATATGTAATGCACATCTGTACGTGCGCTATATATGTAAAACACATGCATTTCTGTATGTGCACTATATATGTAATACACATGTGTACGTGCACTATATATGTAATACACATGTGTACGTGCACTATATATGTAATACACATGTGTACGTGCACTATATATGTAATACACATGTGTACGTGCACTATATTTGTAATGCACATCTGTATGTGCACTATATGTAATATACATCTGTACGTGCACTATATATGTAATGCACATCTGTACGTGCACTATATATGTAATGCACATCTGTTCGTGCACTATATATGTAATGCACATCTGTATGTGCACTATATATGTAAATCACATGCACATCTGTACGTGCACTATATATGTCATGCACATCTGTACGTGCACTATATATGTAATACACATCTGTATGTGTACTATATATGTAAAACATATGCACATCTGTACGTGCACTATATATGTAATGCACATCTGTACGTGCACTATATATGTAATGCACATCTGTACGTGCTCTATATATGTAATACACATCTGTACGTGCACTATATATGTAATACACATATGTACGTGCACTATATATGTAATACACATCTCTATGTGCACTATATATGTAAAACATATGCACATCTGTACGTGCACTATTTATGTAAAACACATCTGTATGTGCACTATATATGTAATACACATCTGTACGTGCACTATATGTAATATACATCTGTACATGCACTATATATGTCATGCACATCTGTACGTGCACTATATATGTCATGCACATCTGTACGTGCACTATATATGTAATACACATCTGTACGTGCACTATATATGTAAAACATATGCACATCTGTACGTGCACTATATATATATATATATATATATATATAAAAATATATATAATACACATCTGTACTTGCACTATATATGTAATGCACATCTGTACGTGCACTATATATGTAATGCACATTTGTACGTGCTCTATATATGTAATACACATCTGTACGTGCACTATATATGTAAAGCACATCTGTACGTGCACTATATATGTAATACACATCTGTACGTGCACTATATATGTAAAACATGCACATCTGTACGTGCACTATATATATATATATATATATATATATATAATACACATCTCTACATGCACTATATATGTAATGCACATCTGTACGTGCACTATATATGTAATGCACATCTGTACGTGCACTATATATGTAAATAATATGCACATCTGTACGTGCACTATATATAATACACATCTGTACGTGCACTATATATGTAAAACATATGCACATCTGTACGTGCACTATATATGTAAAACACATCTGTACGTGCACTATATTTGTAATACACATCTGTATGTGCACTATATATGTAATACACATCTGTACGTGCACTATATGTAATATACATCTGTACGTGCACTATATATGTAATATACATCTGTACGTGCACTATATATGTAATGCACATCTGTTCGTGCACTATATATTTAATGCACATCTGTACGTGCACTATATATTTAAAACACATGCACATCTGTACGTGCACTATATATGTCATGCACATCTGTACGTGCACTATATATGTAAAACACATCTGTACGTGCACTATATTTGTAATACACATCTGTATGTGCACTATATATGTAATACACATCTGTACGTGCACTATATGTAATATACATCTGTACGTGCACTATATATGTAATGCACATCTGTTCGTGCACTATATATTTAATGGACATCTGTATGTGCACTATATATGTAAAACATTTGCACATCTGTACGTGCACTATATATATATATATATATAATACACATCTGTACGTGCACTATATATATATATATATATATATATATATAATACACATCTGTACGTGCACTATATATGTAATGCACATCTGTACGTGCACTATATATGTAATGCACATCTGTACGTGCTCTGTATATGTAATGCACATCTGTACATGCACTATATATGTAAATAATATGCACATCTGTACGTGCACTATATATGTAATGCACATCTGTACGTGCACTATATATGTAATACACATCTGTACGTGCACTATATATGTAAAACATATGCACATCTGTACGTGCACTATATATGTAAAACACATCTGTACGTGCACTAGATTTGTAATACACATCTGTATGTGCACTATATATGTAATACACGTGCACTATATGTAATATACATCTGTACGTGCACTATATATGTAATGCACATCTGTTTGTGCACTATATATGTAATGCACATCTATGTGCACTATATATGGAAAACACATGTACATCTGTACGTGCACTATATATGTAAAGCACATCTGTATGTGCACTATATATGTAAAACATGCACATCTGTACGTGCACTATATATATATATATATATATATATATATAATGCACATCTGTACGTGCACTATATATGTAATGCACATCTGTACGTGCACTATATATGTAAATAATATGCACATCTGTACGTGCACTATATATGTAATACACATCTGTAAGTGCACTATATATGTAATACACACCTGTACGTGCACTATATATGTAATACACATCTGTACATGCACTATATATGTAAAACATATGCACATCTGTACGTGCACTATATATGTAAAACACATCTGTATGTGCACTATATATGTCATGCACATCTATATGTGCACTATATATGTAAAACACATCTGTACGTGCACTATATTTGTAATACACATATGTATGTGCACTATATATGTAATACACATCTGTACGTGCACTATATGTAATATACATCTGTACGTGCTCTATATATGTAATGCACATCTGTTTGTGCACTATATATTTAATGCACATCTGTATGTGCACTATATAAATGTAAAACATATGCACATCTGTACGTGCACTATATATATATATATATATATATATATATATATAATACACATCTGTACGTGCACTATATATATATATATATATATATATATATATATATATATATACACACATAATACACATCTGTACGTGCACTATATATGTAATGCACATCTGTACATGCACTATATATGTAATGCACATCTGTACGTGCTCTATATATGTAATACACATCTGTACGTGCACTATATATGTAAATAATATGCACATCTCTACGTACAATATATGTAATACACTTCTGTACGTGCACTATATATGTAAAACATATGCACACCTGTACGTGCACTATATATGTAAAACACATCTGTACGTGCACTATATATGTAATACACATCTGTACGAGCACTATATATGTAAATAATATGCACATCTCTACGTGCACTATATATGTAATACACATCTGTACATACACTATATATGTAAAACATATGCACATCTGTACGTGCACTATATATGTAAAACACATCTGTACGTGCACTATATATGTAAAACACATCTGTACGTGCACTATATATGTAAAACATCTGTACGTGCACTATATATGTAAAACACATCTGTACGTGCACTATATATGTAAAACACATATGTACGTGCACTATATATGTAAATAATATGCACATCTCTATGTGCACTATATATGTAATACACATCTGTACGTGCACTATATATGTAATACACATCTGTACGTGCACTATATATGTAAAACATATGCACATCTGTACGTGCACTATATATGTAAAACATCTGTACGTGCACTATATATGTAAATAATATGCACATCTCTACGTACAATATATGTAATACACTTCTGTACGTGCACTATATATGTAAAACATATGCACACCTGTACGTGCACTATATATGTAAAACACATCTGTACGTGCACTATATATGTAATACACATCTGTACGAGCACTATATATGTAAATAATATGCACATCTCTACGTGCACTATATATGTAATACACCTCTGTACATACACTATATATGTAAAACATATGCACATCTGTACGTGCACTATATATGTAAAACACATCTGTACGTGCACTATATATGTAAAACACATCTGTACGTGCACTATATATGTAAAACATCTGTACGTGCACTATATATGTAAAACACATCTGTACGTGCACTATATATGTAAAACACATATGTACGTGCACTATATATGTAAATAATATGCACATCTCTATGTGCACTATATATGTAATACACATCTGTACGTGCACTATATATGTAAAACATATGCACATCTGTACGTGCACTATATATGTAAAACACATCTGTACGTGCACTATATATGTAAATAATATGCACATCTCTACGTGCACTATATATGTAATACACATCTGTACGTGCACTATGTATGTAAAACATATGCACATCTGTACGTGCACTATATATGTAAAACACATCTGTACGTGCACTATATATGTAATACACATCTGTACGTGCACTATATATGTAATACACAAGCATTCACACTTGTTATAGGTCTGTGAACATAACCAGCCCTACTAGGAGACAAGCAATAATCTGAGGCCACTTACTAAATGAGTGATTCCTGTGTTTTCTTCAGGCACCTGGAAAATAACAGCCTTACGGAAGTGAAGAGTGGTGCTCTGTACGGGCTCCTGTCTCTTCAGCAGCTTCACTTAGGCAACAATTCCATTTCGAAGATCAGCGCAGAGGGATGGAGTTTCTGCCAAAAACTGCAAGAGCTGTAGGTATCTCCTCTCATGGCACTCAATAAAAAACATGCAATGCCCAGAAGCTACATTGTGCCCCCACTGGTGGTGATGGGGGTGAGCGGGGATGACGCTAGCTGTAAACTTGCATGATCGCTACTTAATAATATGATCTATGCTCTAGTAGGTACAGAAGGGAATGTGGTGAAGGAGAATTTTACAGTCGCACATTTCTGAATAATAAATAGTGGCATTTATTTGTGTGCACATTTTTGGGTGCACATATAGGAGAATAACAATGATAAATCTTGTGTCTAGTACGTGGTAATCTCTAAGTTAAGAATCTAATCTGCCTTTTTTTAACACCTAGTTAATTACAAACTTTATAGCAAACTATTCTAGAGCTGTATAGAACACACAGGTATATGAGAGAGGCAAAAGGAAACCTTCCTATTTCAAATGAGGGTAAGATTGTTCTTACCTATCAGATAGCGTTAGGGTTACTGACTGAATATGAAATGTATTTACTGTGGAATATTATAATCCTATGAGTAAGATACACTTTTAGATACACTTTTTGAGTTACTGCCAGTTCTCAGGCTTTAACGCTTAAAAAATAATAATGAAAGGATGTAGTGTTGTGAATGCATAATGCTCCTTTATCTTGTCTGAATTGTTCTGCTCATTACATTTCTATTGACAGGTGGTTCACAATAAGTACAATAAACATTGTCCGATGTACGGTAATCAGGTCGCAGTGACCTGGCTTAGGTGCTCAGGAAATGAGGAACCTCTTAATGCCGTCTGATGACAGACAGGGCAGCCATTCCTCGCTCTCTCTCTTAAAGGGTCATGTTACGGCAAGAATATCATTTTCAGATTCATTACAGAATTGTATTAGGGCCTAAATACTCAGTTATGTAACAGCTGCAAAAGGGTTAAACAACTGAATTGCCACCCCTGGGCAGAACACAGCCAGTGAACCAATCAGGAGTGGGATTCGAAAGTAGCCACCAATCACAGTGTTACCTTAAGGGGACATGAACATATACACCCCAGGCATGATGCTTAGATAGCTAATATACTTGTGGTCTGTCCCAAATATATTTTTATTTTTTTCTCCAATTTTCTACAGTACAGGTTCTTAAAGGGACACAATTATATGGCAGATACATTACTTTATAGAACATTTACTTTGTCTGATTGATTTATATTCACAAATATAATCATTTTGTGTTTTGCCAGAGTCCTTTCTTACAATAGAATCACCAGATTGGATGAAGGGAGCTTGGCAGATCTGGGGACCCTGGACACACTGCGTCTCAGTCACAATGCTATCAATTACATTGCAGGGGGAGCTTTCAAAGGAGTGAAAAGCCTCCGAATTTTGTGAGTAATGCGCTATCGATGGACTGATCAACATTATCTATCATCGATCCGTCTGTCTGTCTATCTATTTATCTATCTGTATCTCTCTGAATCTATCTATCTGTATCTATCATCCGTCTGTCTATCTAACTGTAGCTATCTATATCTGTCTGTATTTATCTATCTATCTATCTATCTGTATCTATCATCCATCTGTCTATCTATCTATCTATCTGTATCTGTCTGTATCTATCTATCTGTATCTGTCTGTATCTATCTATCTGTATCTATCTATCTATCTATCATTCATCCGTCTGTCTATCTATCTGTATCTATCTGTATCTATCATCCATCTGTTTGTCTATCTATCTATCTATCTATCTATCTATCTATCTGTATCTGTCTGTATTTATCTATCTGTATCTATCTATCTATCATCTATCCGTCTGTCTATCTATCTATCTGTATCTGTCTGTATCTATCTGTCTGTATCTATCATCCATCCATCTGTCTGTCTATCTATCTGTATCTATCATCCATCTGTCTATCTATCTGTATCTATCTGTATCTGTATATATCTATCTGTATATATCTATCTATCATCCATCTGTCTGTCTATCTATTATCTGTCTGTCTATCTATTATCTATCAATCTTTCTATCTATCCATAAATACATATAAGCATACATGAACAGTTCTTTGTTGCCCGAGAAGTCTGCAATGTATTGCTACGCAATGAGTTGCAGCTCTCTCTAGAAACCAAGGGGTTAACATACAAAGATTTGGTTTATTCAAATGGACCTCATTCAAAAGTGCAAATTCTCCCTCTCCCAAAATTGTGACAATATTGTGTTGCCCCTGTTGTCACTGGAGAAGCCCTTTCAGCTGGGGATGAATAAACACAGAGATGCAGGGAAGCTCTAATTAAATAACGAGAGCTGAGCTCGGGCTCATGCAGCTGATGAAAAAGACCCCAGAATGCTTTAATTGTGTCCCATTGTGCAAATGCCTTCACTTGGTACAAAGCTCATTCATATGGGGTCAGCCTGCAAGACCCCAGCGTCCTGTGAGTAACAAGGCAGGGAGCATTCAGACTCAGCCAGTTAGAAAGAATAGGAAACTGGCACGGGGCTGCAGTGAGAGAGAGGCCCTTTTTGTATCTTTGTTTCC
The DNA here is from genome assembly GCF_027579735.1 of Bombina bombina. NCBI lineage: Eukaryota > Metazoa > Chordata > Amphibia > Anura > Bombinatoridae > Bombina > Bombina bombina. Next base: position 244,576,297 of record NC_069505.1, on the reverse strand, counting down.
TTTCGTATAAAAGCAACAATAAATCTGTTCTGGGAATGACTTCAGTTTAAGTCTTTAGAACAAGGTGTTTAATATGTAAATGAGCATCTTAAATGTTCATTAACCCCTTAGTTGCAAAGCCTCTATGGAGGCAATTGAATAATTAAAGGGGCGTGACATTCCAATTTTTTCTTTCATGATTCGGATAGAGCTTACAGTTTTAAACAACTTTACAATTTAAATGTGCAAATTCTCTTGGTATCCTTTGTTGGATGAGCAGCCGTGCACTACTGGGAGCTAGCTGTACACACTGGGTGTGCCAATGGCTAAAGACATATATATGCAGCTAGCTCCTAATAGTGCATTGCTGCTCCTGAGCATGCCTAGGTATGCCTTTCAACAAAGGACACCTATGGAACAAAGCAAATTACATAATAAAAGTAAATTGGAAAGTTGTTTAAAATTGTGTGCTGTATTTGAATAAGGAAAAAAAACATTGTTTTTTTTGTTGTCCCTTTAAGCACTGGTGTGCAGCAAGAACAACCACCACAAACCTATGGCTGCAATGCACTTTCTTTGGTTTCCTATGGGTTAAAGGGATTTTGGGCTACAGCCAGATTTATTAAAGGGACAGAATCAGAATAAAACTTTCTTGATTCGGATAGAGCATGCAATAAAGAAAACAATCTCCTTCAGTGATTAAATGTCTGTAATTCTCTTTTATATCTTTTGTTAAACCTAGGCAGGCTTAGGACAGTGCACATGTGTTTAGCAGTCTATGGGAGCAGACTTTGCAACTATGTATAATATTGTTGCAAACACTGCGACCATAGAGCACTAAAGAGACATGCACGCTCCTAAGCCTGCCTAGGTTTAACAAAAGATTCAAAAGAGAACTAAGTGAATTTGAGTACAGAAGTAAATTGGTCCATTCTTTTTGCACCATCTGAATCATCACAAGTTGGTATAAAGCAGTGCAGGATAAGCTGGCATTACTTATTCCTACAACCAGTTCAACACTTGAATTGTTCTTTCTGCAACTTTGAATTAATAGTGTTAGAAAAATAAAATTGAATGTAGTTAGTGACCATAAAAACATCCTGAAGGAGAAGTGCGTGGCCCAAGGGCCACTATTTTGGAAGCCACGGTGCAAGACTTAATAACATAATGAAATTCCAGCAGGAGAGCAGACAAATGCATATACACTTTATATTTTACATATCCAGCTGTATTCTTGTTCTTAAAGGGTCAGGATCTAAGAGACGCTATATTGTAGACAGGGAACAGAGAGGCTGCGTTAGCCTGATCTCAGGAAATGTGTAGTGGAGACAAAAAGAGAGCTCTTTGTAATCTCTTCCTCCGTGGTGAAAAGACGGACCGAGGACTAAGAACCTGATTGTAAGCTTTCTTTTGTCTTCCCTGCAGGGAGCTGGACCATAACGAGATCTCAGGCACAATAGAAGACACTAATGGGGCTTTTATCGGCCTGGACGCTCTATCTAAGCTGTGAGTAGCCCACGCTTTTTTAGATATATGCTTTTATTTTTGCAACACAAATGAGGTTATTTTCTACAAACATCACTTAACCCATTGTCATCCATATAGAGATGTATGTATATATATATATATATGTGTATGTATATATGTGTATGTATATGTTTGTATATATGTGTATGTATGTAACTATGTATATATGTGTAGGTATATATGTGATTGTGCATGTATGTAACTATGTGTGCATGTATGTAACTATGTGTGTATGTATATATATATATATATATATATATATATATATATATGTGTGTGTGTGTATATATGTGTATCTATAAATGTATGTAACTGTATATATGTGTATGTATGTATATATGTGTATGTATGTATGTATGTAACTATGTATATATGTATGTATATGTATATATGTGTATCTATATATGTATGTAACTGTATATATGTGTATGTATGTATATATGTGTATCTATAAATGTATGTAACTGTATATATGTGTATGTATGTATATATGTGTATGTATGTATGTATGTAACTATGTATATATGTATGTATATGTATATATGTGTATCTATATATGTATGTAACTGTATATATGTGTATGTATGTATATATGTGTATCTATAAATGTATGTAACTGTATATATGTGTATGTATGTATATATGTGTATGTATGTATGTAACTATGTATATATGTATGTATATGTATATATGTGTATCTATATATGTATGTAACTGTATATATGTGTATGTATGTATATATGTGTATGTATGTATGTATGTAACTATGTATGTGTATGTATATATGTGTATCTATATATGTATGTAAATGTATATATATATGTGTATGTAGATATGTATGTAACTGTATATATGTGTATGTAGATATGTGTGTGTATGTATATATGTGTAGGTATGTATATGTGTATATGTATGTGTATATGTATATATATATATATATATATATATATATATATATATATATATATATATATATATATATATATATATACTGTATATATATATATATATATATATGTGTGTGTTTAGGAACACATGTAAACAAGCTGCTGGATGAATCAAACAATCACAATGTAGTATAAAGGTATCAAAAGAAAGAAGAAGGCACCACCATAGTGCACAATCAGTAGTACAAATGTATTCCAGCACAAATGCAAGATTGCAAGCACTTGTGAAGTGCTACACAGGCCTCCTGGACTCTTAAAAGTCGCCCAGTCAACTTTCCCTGGTGTAGTTCAAACAGCTTCTAGTCCAAAAGGCTGATAATCTGCCAATCTCTGGGAAGATCTTTTCACTGCAGGGCAGTTTCTCTAAGTTGCAGCAACACAGGTTTTGCAAACTCCTTGAGAGACAAGAGAGTTGCTGCAACTGAGAGAACACAAGTGCTTGCAATCTTGTAAGTGCATTAGTATTTGCGCTGGTATGCATTTGAACTACTGATTGTGCACTATGGTGGCGCCTTCTTCTTCTTTTGATACCTTTAGACAACCTGACTTGATAACCAGCAAGCTTTTGGAACAAGTAGCCTGCCGCTTATATGTACACAGTGTGGATTGTACCCTTGGAAGCATTTGGGACATATATACAGTTGTGCTCATAAGTTTACATACCCTGGCAGAATTTATGATTTCTTGGCCATTTTTCAGAGAATATGAATGATAACACAAAAACTTTTCTTTCACTCATGGTTAGTGTTTGGCTGAAGCCATTTATTATCAATCAACTGTGTTTACTCTTTTTAAATCACAATGACAACAGAAACTACCCAAATGACCCTGATCAAAAGTTTACATACCCTGGTGATTTTGGCCTGATAACATGCACACGAGTTGACACAAAAGGGTTTGAATGGCTATTAAAGGTAACATCCTCACCTGTGATCTGTTTGCTTGTAATTAGTGTGTGTGTATAAAAGGTCAATGAGTTTCTGGACTCCTGACAGACCCTTGCATCTTTCATCCAGTGCTGCACTAACGTTTCTGGATTCTGAGTCATGGGGAAAAAAAAAGAATTGTCAAAGGATCTGTGGGAAAAAGGTAGTTGAGAACGCAAATCAGCAGTGTTCAAACTCTAATCAAGAAGTGGAAAATGAGGCATTCTGTTTGATAACATACTGCATTTATCTTGCCATCAATTCTGACCAAATTCCCTGTGCCTTTGTAGCTCACACATCCCAAAAACATTAGCGATCCACCTCCGTGTTTCACAGCAGGAATGGTGTACCTTGTTAACTCCTCTCCAAATGTAGCGTTTATGGTTGTGGCCAAAAAGCTCAATTTTGGTCTCATCACTCCAAATGACTTTGTGCCAGAAGGTTTGAGGCTTGTCTCTGTGCTGTTTGTCGTATTGTAAGCGGGATACTTGGTGGCATTTGCGTAGTAATGACTTTCTTCTGGCGACTCCACCATGCAGCCCATCTTTCTTCAAGTGCCTCCTTATTGTGCATCTTGAAACCGCTACACCACATGTCCTGTATTTCACCTGAAGTTATTTGTGGGTATGTCTTTGCATTCTGAACAATTTTCCTGGCAGTTGTTGCTGAAATTTTAGTTAGTCTACGTGACCGTGGTGTGTCAGCTTGTGTGCATGTTATCAGGCCAAAACCACCAGGGTATGTAAACTTTTGATCAGGGTCATTTGGGTAGTTTCTGTTGTCATTATGATTTAAAAAGAGTAAATACAGTTGATTGATAATAAATGGCTTCAGCCAAACACTAACCATGAGTCAAAGAAAAGTTTTCGTGTTATCATTCATATTCTCTGAAAAATAGCCAAGAAATCATAAATTCTGCCAGGGTATGTAAACTTATGAGCACAACTGTACATCTTTGGATAAGTCGTATGAACTTCCACTTTTGATTGCATATTGTCAGCATTTATATGTTGTGTTTGTAATTGGTAATATTGTTACATTTTATTGGTATTCACAATTTACACGTGTTTGAGTGTTAACTCACACTTATTTGTACTTATAGCGCTATAGGCTATTGTTTGCAATGTTTGCACTTTTGCCTTATATGTTTAGTTTGCCACTGTAGTTTCAAGTGGTATGTAAGGTACTGTATATACTTACATACAGGTGGTTATATTGAAAAAATATTTCTCACTTTTTTTGCATTCAATTTTGCACTTATGACCAGCACTTTATAATATTAGTATTGGTTTAGCACCTTCTACGTAATTATTAGTTTATATTCACACTGTAGTATGTTCATGGTTAGCATTCTGAAGTTACAGGACGCACTGAGACTGAGTCTACCCTTGTTCTGTGCTTTTTGTTTTTAAGTGCCTGATGTTGACATTTTATGGAGAATAAAGAAACCGCTTTTTTACCATATCCGGTGTTTTACAGTCTACTAATGTTTGAGATTAATGCTTTAATTAAAGGACCAGTCAACACATTAGATTTGCATAATCAACAAATGCAAGATAACAAGACAATTCAATAGCACTTAGTCTGAACTTCAAATGAGTAGTAGATTTTTTTATAACAAATTTCAAAGTTATGTATATTTCCACTCCCCTTCTACCATGTGATAGCAATCAGCCAATCACAAGTGCATATACGTATAGTCTGTGAATTCTTGCACATGCTCAGTAGGATCTGGTGACTCAAAAATTGTAAATATAAAAGACTGTGCACATTTTTTTTAATGGAAGTAAATTGGAAAGTTGTTTAAAATGACATGCTGTATCTGAATCATGAACATTTAACCTGAGTGTCCCTTTAAAGTATGTAAAGCCCTGAAACTGTGTAACGTGTGTAAAGGCTAAGCAGCGGGTTAGCTTTGTGGTACATTATACGTTCTGAGAGGTTTATTTGCAGGGCTGCCTTATGCACGATTAGTGAACTGCAGAAGCTGCTCGTTGATTTAAAAAATATTAACATATAATTATCTCAGCTTGTTAATTAAAGGGACACTAAAGTTAAAGTACCACTAAATGCAGTAGAATTGCATAATTAACAAGTGCATAATAAAAAGACAAGGCAATGCAATAGCACTTACTCTAAATTTCAAATAAGTAGTAGATTATTTTTCTGACAATTTTTTCCCCTCCCATTTCCCCACCCCCTGTATCATGTGACAGACATCATCCAATCAGAGACTAGTATACGTATACCCTCTGAGCTTGTGAACATGCTCAGTAGGATCTTGTTCTCCAGAAAGTGTGAATATAAAAAGACTATGCAAAATTTGATAATGGAAGTAAATTGGAAAGTGTCTTAAAACTGCTACTCTATCTGATTCATAAACGTTTATTCTGACTTGAAGTATCCCTTCAATGATAAACATTCAGGATTCGGATAGATGATACAATTTTAAACAACTTTCCAATTTACTTCTATTATCAATTTGACTTAGTATCCTTTGTGTATGTGGCATTCTTGGCAGCAGTGTCTGCTACTATGTATAACATTGCTATAAACACGTGTCTGCAGCACTATATGGCAGCAGTTTTGCTACAATGTTATACATTCGCAAGAGCACTAGATAACAGCAGTTGTACATTGTTATACATTAGCAAGAGCACTAGATGGCAGCAGTTGTACAATGTTATACATTAGCAAGAGCACTAGATGGCAGCAGTTGTACAATGTTATACATTAGCAAGAGCACTAGATGGCAGCAGTTGTACAATGTTATACATTAGCAAGAGCACTAGATAACAGAAGTTGTACATTGTTATACATTAGCAAGAGCACTAGATAACAGCAGTTGTACATTGTTATACATTAGCAAGAGCACTAGATGGCAGCAGTTGTACAATGTTATACATTAGCAAGAGCACTAGATAACAGCAGTTGTACATTGTTATACATTAGCAAGAGCACTAGATAACAGCAGTTGTACATTGTTATACATTAGCAAGAGCACTAGATAACAGCAGTTGTACAATGTTATACATTAGCAAGAGCACTAGATGGCAGCAGTTGTACAATGTTATACATTAGCAAGAGCACTAGATAACAGCAGTTGTACATTGTTATACATTAGCAAGAGCACTAGATAACAGCAGTTGTACATTGTTATACATTAGCAAGAGCACTAGATAACAGCAGTTGTACATTGTTATACATTAGCAAGAGCACTAGATGGCAGTAGTTGTACATTGTTATACATTAGCAAGAGCACTAGATAACAGCAGTTGTACATTGTTATACATTAGCAAGAGCACTAGATGGCAGTAGTTTTACATTGTTATACATTAGCAAGAGCACTAGATGGCAGTAGTTGTACAATGTTATACATTCGCAAGAGCACTAGATAACAGCAGTTGTACATTGTTATACATTAGCAAGAGCACTAGATGGCAGGAGTTGTACAATGTTATACATTCGCAAGAGCACTAGATAACAGCAGTTGTACATTGTTATACATTAGCAAGAGCACTAGATGGCAGTAGTTGTACAATGTTATACATTAGCAAGAGCACTAGATTGCAGCAGTTGTACAATGTTATACATTCGCAAGAGCACTAGATAACAGCAGTTGTACATTGTTATACATTAGCAAGAGCACTAGATGGCAGCAGTTGTACAATGTTATACATTCGCAAGAGCACTTGATGGCAGCAGTTGTACAATGTTATACATTCGCAAGAGCACTAGATGGCAGCAGTTGTACATTGTTATACATTAGCTAGAGCACTAGATAGCAGCAGTTGTACAATGTGGTATACATTAGCAAGAGCACTAGATGGCAGCAGTTTTATAACAATGTTATACATTAGCAAGAGCACTAGATGGCAGCAGTTTTATAACAATGTTATACATTAGCAAGAGCACTAGATGGCAGCAGTTGTACAATGTTATACATTAGCAAGAGCACTAGATGGCAGCAGTTGTACAATGTTATACATTAGCAAGAGCACTAGATGGCAGCAGTATTTCCTACCATCTAGTGCTACAGTTATGTGCACGCTACCTACCTAGATATCTCTTCAACAAAGACTAACAGAAGAACTAAGCAAATTTGATGATAATAAAAGTAAATTGGAAAGTTTTTTAAAGTTGTATTCTTTGTCTGAATCATGAAAAAAAAAATGTTGGGTTTTATGTCCCTTTAATAGAGGATATCAAGAGAACAAAGCAATATTGATGATAGAAATAAATTGGAAAGTTGTTTAAAATTCCACGTTCTATCCAATCCGTTTGTTTCATTTTGACTTTACTGTACTTTACTAGAAATATTGTAACAACAAAACGTTTATTTTTGCAGGAAATAATATAAACCAATTTCAAGGAACCAGTTGTGGATCCTTTTGATATAAAGTATAGAAAAGTACTACGTCCCTTTTTAAAGAGATGAGAAACACAAAACTTTTCTTTCATAATTCAGATAGAGAATACAACTTTTAAAACAATTTCAATTAACTTCTATTTTAAAATTGTTCTCTTGTTAACCTTTGTTGAAGAGATATCTAGATAGGTAGCGTGCACATGGCTGGAAATAGTGCTGCCATCTAGTGTTCTTGCTAATGTATAACATTGTTGTAAAACTGCTGCCATCTAGTGCTACAGACACGTGCGCACTCCTGAGCTTACATTCCTGCTTTTCAACAAAGTCTAGCAACAAAACGAAGACAATTAGATAATAAAAGTAATTTGGAAAGTTATTTAAAATTGTATGTTCTATCTGAATCATGAAACAAATTGTTTAGGTTGTATGTCCCTTTAATTACATCACTACACCTCCCGAGTGCTCAGCATGTTTATAGACAGAAGTAGATTTACTATCTCGCACGTTTTGTAGTGCCGCTTCCTTATGAAGTTGGGCGCACGTGATCTCAGGCTGTCATCACTGCTAAACCGTATAAAGATAAAGGTATTTCGTTTCAGCCGGTGAAAGGACAGGAGCCCTTAATCTTTGTAGTTTCCGCAGCGGCACATGGAACACTATATCAGTTTCTGTCAAACTAATTCTGCTCTTTCTTTTCTCCCTCTCTTTTGTTTATCCTTCATGTTTGGAAACTGCAGATCTCTGTTTGGAAACAAGATCAAATCTGTGGCCAGTAAAGCGTTCTCAGGCTTAGGGACCCTGGAGCACCTGTGAGTATCCCATCATGCACTGCAGTTTATAGCGCCTGCCAAAAGTATCTGCTTGAGAGGTCTGCTAGCAATTTAATAGCGTCTTTGTAAGCTGAGAAGATCGCCCATTTGTAGGGGCCAGCTGTTTCCTCCTCATTAGAAATCCGTTTCAACTATGGCCTTTTTTTGTGTGCCAGGAACCAAGTTATAGAACATATGGTAAATTCTGGTGACTTTTATTGTTTGTTTGGTATAAAAATAAGTACCACTTAACTCATTTGTGTTATTTTCTCTAACGCTCACGGATCTCTTGTCCGGTTTTATGCCAGAGAATAAAGAATTAGTATATACCAGATAAAGGGATCTATCTGTGAGCAGCAAATGTCTCTTTGTAGAGGAGGTTCTTTTTCATTTCTGCAAATTCAGAATCTTTTTTTTATTAATTTGCAAATTATAAATAAATAAAACTGCTGTTTTCGTTGTTTAGTGCTTTAGTTGTTTCAATCTGATTGTATTATTTATATTTTACTCATTTGTCTACAACTTTATTATTTACAAAACAATTCATTTATTTTTTTTATCCTCAGGAATCTTGGAGAAAATGCAATTCGTTCTGTGCATCACGAGGCTTTCCTGGAACTGCGGAGCCTGAAGGAACTGTATGTTACCAATACACATTATAGTAATAGCAACTTAATCAACAGGCATTAAATAGCTCATAGAAAAAAAGTCATTATTTCAGCACTGAGCATGTGCAAGAGTTCACAGCGTATTTGTATGAGTCTGTGATTGGCCGATGGCTGTCACATGATACAGTATCGATAAATTGAAATAGAATTTTTAATTTGTCATAAAAAAGTACATGTTATTGCATTGTCTTTTTATTATGCATTAGTTGATAAAGTAATTCTACTGTATTTAAAGGGACATGATACCTAAATGCTGAAGAACATGAAAGTGATGCCGCATAGCTGTAAAAAGCTGACTAGAAAATATCACCTGAACATCTCTATGTAAAAAAGGAAGATATTTTACTTTAGAATGTATTCACACCCCATTGTAAAGGGACTTCAAGGAGCCAATCAGGATACTAGTCCCAGGACTTGCAAGGGAGCGTGCGTGCATCTGGCATGTACAGGCACAGTCATGTTATTTCCCTCCTCAGTTCAAGGAGGGTTACTGTGAAATCTCACAAAATGTCAGTGAAATCTCATGAGATCACAGCAAAGCAAAGCATGACCTCAGCACTGCTGATGCTGATTGGCTACTGTTTTTTTCTCTCTTCAACTGGCAGCCACACAGCACTTACTCTGGTGAGCTGAGGACATTTTGAGGTTAATTATGTTCCTTTTTTACATAGAAATGTTCATGTGATATTTACCTCAGCTTTTTACAGTTATGCTGCATCACTTTCAAGTGATTTAGCATTTGAGTGTTATGTCCCTTTAATGGTCCTTTAATACCTTTATTTGAATTTCTTTCTATATTTCTTTAACTTTAAATCTTTACCACATGGTGCTTATTTACAGCCAATTTATGTGTTTGTATTTTCTCCTCTTATTAGTTAGATGCTTATTCTCATATCTTGCTGCTCAACCGCTATTTTTTTCAGAGATTAAAATCGTATTATAATTTGTAAAGCTCCTATTATATTCCATAGTGCTGGTTACATGAGCCGGGGTAACAAAATGACACAAACAAAGAATTACAGCTACATAAAACTATATAAGACACATTTATTCAGAGGAGGACGGCACTGCCCAGAAGAGCTTACAATCTACTGGATAAAATGTTTATATTTAAAACTTTCTTACATTCTCTAATTGGGATATAAAAGAAAGCTAAAAACATAATTTATGTAAGAACTTACCTGATAAATTCATTTCTTTCATATTAGCAAGAGTCCATGAGCTAGTGACGTATGGGATATACATTCCTACCAGGAGGGGCAAAGTTTCCCAAACCTCAAAATGCCTATAAATACACCCCTCACCACACCCACAATTCAGTTTAACGAATAGCCAAGAAGTGGGGTGATAAAAAAGTGCGAAAGCATATAAAATAAGGAATTGGAATAATTGTGCTTTATACAAAATCATAACCACCACAAAAAAAGGGCGGGCCTCATGGACTCTTGCTAATATGAAAGAAATGAATTTATCAGGTAAGTTCTTACATAAATTATGTTTTCTTTCATGTAATTAGCAAGAGTCCATGAGCTAGTGACGTATGGGATAATGACTACCCAAGATGTGGATCTTTCCACACAAGAGTCACTAGAGAGGGAGGGACAAAATAAAGACAGCCAATTCCTGCTGAAAATAATCCACACCCAAAATAAAGTTTAATGAAAAACATAAGCAGAAGATTCAAACTGAAACCGCTGCCTGAAGTACTTTTCTACCAAAAACTGCTTCAGAAGAAGAAAATACATCAAAATGGTAGAATTTAGTAAAAGTATGCGAAGAGGACCAAGTTGCTGCTTTGCAAATCTGATCAACCGAAGCTTCATTCCTAAACGCCCAGGAAGTAGAAACTGACCTAGTAGAATGAGCTGTAATTTTCTGAGGCGGAGTTTTACCCGACTCAACATAGGCAAGATGAATTAAAGATTTCAACCAAGATGCCAAAGAAATGGCAGAAGCTTTCTGGCCTTTTCTAGAACCGGAAAAGATAACAAATAGACTAGAAGTCTTTCGGAAAGATTTAGTAGCTTCAACATAATATTTCAAAGCTCTAACAACATCCAAAGAATGCAACGATTTCTCCTTAGAATTCTTAGGATTAGGACATAATGAAGGAACCACAATTTCTCTACTAATGTTGTTGGAATTCACAACTTTAGGTAAAAATTTAAATGAAGTTCGCAACACCGCCTTATCCTGATGAAAAATCAGAAAAGGAGACTCACAAGAAAGAGCAGATAATTCAGAAACTCTTCTGGCAGAAGAGATGGCCAAAAGGAACAAAACTTTCCAAGAAAGTAATTTAATGTCCAATGAATGCATAGGTTCAAATGGAGGAGCTTGAAGCGCCCCCAGAACCAAATTCAAACTCCAAGGAGGAGAAATTTACTTAATGACAGGCTTTATACGAACCAAAGCTTGTACAAAACAATGAATATCAGGAAGAATAGCAATCTTTCTGTGAAAAAGAACAGAAAGAGCAGAGATTTGTCCTTTCAAGGAACTTGCAGACAAACCCTTATCTAAACCATCCTGAAGAAACTGTAATACTCTCGGTATTCTAAAAGAATGCCAAGAAAAATGATGAGAAAGACACCAAGAAATATAAGTCTTCCAGACTCTATAATATATCTCTCTAGTTACAGATTTACGAGCCTGTAACATAGTATTAACCACAGAGTCAGAGAAACCTCTGTGACCAAGAATCAAGCGTTCAATCTCCATACCTTTAAATTTAAGGATTTCAGATCCTGATGGAAAAAAGGACCTTGAGACAGAAGGTCTGGTCTTAACGGAAGAGTCCACGGTTGGCAAGAGGCCATCCGGACAAGATCTGCATACCAAAACCTGTGAGGCCATGCTGGAGCTACCAGCAGAACAAACGAGCATTCCTTCAGAATCTTGGAGATTACTCTTGGAAGAAGAACTAGAGGCGGAAAGATATAGGCAGGATGATACTTCCAAGGAAGTGATAATGCATCCACTGCCTCCGCCTGAGGATCCCGGGATCTGGACAGATACCTGGGAAGTTTCTTGTTTAGATGAGACGCCATCAGATCTATTTCTGGAAGTTCCCACATTTGAACAATCTGAAGAAATACCTCTGGGTGAAGAGACCATTCGCCCGGATGCAACGTTTGGCGACCGAGATAATCCGCTTCCCAATTGTCTATACCTGGGATATGAACCGCAGAGAGTAGACAGGAGCTGGATTCCGCCCAAACCAAAATTCGAGATACTTCTTTCATAGCTAGAGGACTGTGAGTCCCTCCTTGATGATTGATATATGCCACAGTTGTGACATTGTCTGTCTGAAAACAAATGAACGATTCTCTCTTCAGAAGAGGCCAAAACTGAAGAGCTCTGAAAATTGCACGGAGTTCCAAAATATTGATCGGTAATCTCACCTCCTGAGATTCCCAAACTCCTTGTGCCGTCAGAGATCCCCACACAGCTCCCCAACCTGTGAGACTTGCATCTGTTGAAATTACAGTCCAGGTCGGAAGCACAAAAGAAGCCCCCTGAATTAAACGATGGTGATCTGTCCACCACGTTAGAGAGTGTCGAACAATCGGTTTTAAAAATATTAATTGAGATATCTTTGTGTAATCCTTGCACCATTGATTCAACATACAGAGCTGAAGAGGTTGCATGTGAAAACGAGCAAAGGGGATCGCGTCCGATGCAGCAGTCATAAGACCTAGAATTTCCATGCATAAGGCTACCGAAGGGAATGATTGTGACTGAAGGTTTCGACAAGCTGTAATTAATTTTAGACGTCTCTTGTCTGTTAAAGACAGAGTCATGGACACTGAATCCATCTGGAAACCCAGAAAGGTTACCCTTGTCTGAGGAATCAATGAACTTTTTGGTAAATTGATCCTCCAATCATGATCTTGAAGAAACAACACAAGTCGATTTGTATGAGATTCTGCTAAATGTAAAGACTGAGCAAGTACCAAGATATCGTCCAAATAAGGAAATACCACAATACCCTGTTCTCTGATTACAGACAGAAGGGCACCGAGAACCTTTGTAAAAATTCTTGGAGCTGTAGCTAGGCCAAACGGCAGAGCCACAAACTGGTAATGCTTGTCCAGAAAAGAGAATCTCAGGAACTGATAATGATCTGGATGAATCGGAATATGCAGATATGCATCCTGTAAATCTATTGTGGACATATAATTCCCTTGCTGAACAAAAGGCAAGATAGTCCTTACAGTTACCATCTTGAACGTTGGTATCCTTACATAACGATTCAATATTTTTAGATCCAGAACTGGTCTGAAGGATTTCTCCTTCTTTGGTACAATGAAGAGATTTGAATAAAACCCCATCCCCTGTTCCGGAACTGGAACTGGCATAATTACTCCAGTCAACTCTAGATCTGAAACACAATTCAGAAATGCTTGAGCTTTTACTGGATTTACTGGGACACGGGAAAGAAAAAATCTCTTTGCAGGAGGTCTCATCTTGAAACCAATTCTGTAACCTTCTGAAACAATGTTCTGAATCCAAGGATTGTGAACAGAATTGATCCAAATTTCCTTGAAAAAACGTAACCTGCCCCCTACCAGCTGAGCTGGAATGAGGGCCGCACCTTCATGTGGACTTAGAAGCAGGCTTTGCCTTTCTAGCTGGCTTGGATTTATTCCAGACTGGAGATGGTTTCCAAACTGAAACTGCTCCTGAGGATGAAGGATCAGGCTTTTGTTCTTTGTTGAAACGAAAGGAACGAAAACGATTATTAGCCCTGTTTTTACCTTTAGATTTTTTATCCTGTGGTAAAAAAGTTCCTTTCCCACCAGTAACAGTTGAAATAATAGAATCCAACTGAGAACCAAATAATTTGTTACCCTGGAAAGAAATAGAAAGTAGAGTTGATTTAGAAGCCATATCAGCATTCCAAGTTTTAAGCCATAAAGCTCTTCTAGCTAAAATAGCTAGAGACATAAACCTGACATCAACTCTGATAATATCAAAAATGGCATCACAGATAAAATTATTAGCATGCTGAAGAAGAATAATAATATCATGAGAATCATGATGTGTTACTTGTTGCGCTAAAGTTTCCAACCAAAAAGTTGAAGCTGCAGCAACATCAGCCAAAGATATAGCAGGTCTAAGAAGATTACCTGAACACAGATAAGCTTTTCTTAGAAAGGATTCAATTTTCCTATCTAAAGGATCCTTAAACGAAGTACCATCTGACGTAGGAATAGTAGTACGTTTAGCAAGGGTAGAAATAGCCCCATCAACTTTAGGGATTTTGTCCCAAAATTCTAATCTGTCAGACGGCACAGGATATAATTGCTTAAAACGTTTAGAAGGAGTAAATGAATTACCCAATTTATCCCATTCTTTGGAAATTACTGCAGAAATAGCATTAGGAACAGGAAAACTTCTGGAATAACCACAGGAGCTTTAAATACCTTATCCAAACGTTTAGAATTAGTATCAAGAGGACCAGAATCCTCTATTTCTAAAGCAATAAGTACTTCTTTAAGTAAAGAACGAATAAATTCCATTTTAAATAAATATGAAGATTTATCAGCATCAACCTCTGAGACAGAATCCTCTGAACCAGAAGAGTCATCAGAATCAGAATGATGATGTTCATTTAAAAATTCATCTGTAGGGAGAGAAGTTTTAAAAGATTTTTTACGTTTACTAGAAGGAGAAATAACAGACATAGCCTTCTTTATGGATTCAGAAACAAAATCTCTTATATTATCAGGAACATTCTGCACCTTAGATGTTGAAGGAACTGCAACAGGCAATGGTACTTTACTAAAGGAAATATTATCTGCATTAACAAGTTTGTCATGACAATCAATACAAACAACAGCCGGAGGAATAGCTACCAAAAATTTACAGCAGATACACTTAGCTTTGGTAGATCCAGCACTAGACCGCGATTTTCCTGTAGTATCTTCTGACTCAGATGCAACGTGAGACATCTTGCAATATGTAAGAGAAAAAACAACATATAAAGCAAAATTGATCAAATTCCTTAAATGACAGTTTCAGGAATGGGAAAGAATGCCAAGAACAAGCTTCTAGCAACCAGAAGCAATAAAAAATGAGACTTAAATAATGTGGAGATAAAAGCGACGCCCATATTTTTTAGCGCCAAATCAGACGCCCACATTATTTGGCGCCTAAATGCTTTTGGCGCCAAAATGACGCCACATCCGGAACTCCGACATCTTTGGCGCAAAATAACGTCAAAAAAATTACGCAACTTCCGGCGACACGTATGACGCCGGAAACGGAAAAGAATTTTTGCGCCAAAAAGTCAGCGCCAAGAATGACGCAATAAAATGAAGCATTTTCAGCCCCCGCGAGCCTAACAGCCCACAGGGAAAAAAGTGTCAAATTTTTGAAGGTAAGAAAAAAATGATTAATTCAAATGCATTATCCCAAATATGAAACTGACTGTCTGAAAAATAAGGAAAGTTGAACATTCTGAGTCAAGGCAAATAAATGTTTGAATACATATATTTAGAACTTTATAAACAAAGTGCCCAACCATAGCTTAGAGTGTCACAGAAAATAAGATTTACTTACCCCAGTATATATAAGAGTATATCGTCGATCTGAAAAGGGAGGTAAGAGATGAATCTCTACGACCGATAACAGAGAACCTATGAAATAGACCCCGTAGAAGGAGATCACTGCATTCAAATAGGCAATACTCTCCTCACATCCCTCTGACATTCACTGCACGCTGAGAGGAAAACCGGGCTCCAACCTGCTGCGGAGCGCATATCAACGTAGAATCTAGCACAAACTTACTTCACCACCTCCATCGGAGGCAAAGTTTGTAAAACTGAATTGTGGGTGTGGTGC
The DNA here is from genome assembly GCF_027579735.1 of Bombina bombina. Classification (NCBI taxonomy): domain Eukaryota; kingdom Metazoa; phylum Chordata; class Amphibia; order Anura; family Bombinatoridae; genus Bombina; species Bombina bombina. Next base: position 244,560,223 of record NC_069505.1, on the reverse strand, counting down.
GGGGTGTATTTATAGGCATTTTGAGGTTTGGGAAACTTTGCCCCTCCTGGAAGGAATGTATATCCCATACGTCACTAGCTCATGGACTCTTGCTAATTACATGAAAGAAATAGGGGTTATGGAGGGAATTTATATTGTAATTAATTTGTATTATTTTATTTTTTTAGCCACCTCAATAGTGACAACTTGTTGTGTGACTGTCATCTCAAGTGGTTTCCGGAATGGTTGTCCAGTAGGAATTTGCAGTCGGAGGTGAAAGCCACATGCATATATCCAGAGTCTTTGAAAGGCCAGAATATGTTTAGCGTGCTGGCAGAAAGCTTTGTATGCGGTAAGGAACAGGAAAAAAACCTATAGACCTGACCCTATTCCTGTATTAATGCCCACCCCTGTAGACCTGACCCTATTCATGTATTAATGCCCACCGCTGCAGACCTGACACTATTCCTATATTAATGCTCACCCCTGCAGACCTGACCCTATTCATGTATTAATGCCCACCGCTGCAGACCTGACACTATTCCTATATTAATGCTCACCCCTGCAGACCTGACCCTATTCCTGTATTAATGCCCGACCCTATTCCTGTATTAATGCCTACCCCCGCAGACCTGACCCTATTCCTGTATTAATGCCCACCCCTGTAGACCTGACCCTATTCCTGTATTAATGCCCACCGCTGCAAACCTGACCCTATTCCTGTATTAATGCCCACCCCTGTAGACCTGACCCTATTCCTGTATTAATGCCCGACCCTATTCCTGTATTAATGCCTACCCCCGCAGACTTGACCCTATTCCTGTATTAATGCCCACCCCTGTAGACCTGACCCTATTCCTGTATTAATGCCCACCCCTGTAGACCTGACCCTATTCCTGTATTAATGCCCACCGCTGCAGACCTGACCCTATTCATGTATTAATGCCCACCGCTGCAAACCTGACCCTATTCCTGTATTAATGCCCACCCCTGTAGACCTGACCCTATTCATGTATTAATGCCCACCCCCGCAGACCTGACCCTATTCCTATATTAATGCTTACCCCTGCAGACCTGACCCTATATCTGTATTAATGCCCACCCCTGCAAACCTGACCCTATTCCTGTATTAATGCCCACCCCTGCAGACCTGACCCTATTCCTGTATTAATGCCCACCCCTGCAGACCTGACCCTATTCCTGTATTAATGCCCACCCTTGCAGACCTGACCCTATTCCTGTATTAATGCCCACCCCTGCAGACCTGACCCTATTCCTGTATTAATGCCCACCCTTGCAGACCTGACCCTATTCCTGTATTAATGTCCCCTTTGCAGACATGCCCCTATTGCTGTATCAGTGCCTTCCACCCTGCAGACCTGACACTATTCCTGTATTAATGCCCACCCCTGGAGACCTGACCCTATTCCTGTATTAATGCCCACCCCTGCAGACCTGACCTTATTCCTGTATTAATGCCCACCCCTGCAGACCTGACCCTATTCCTGTATTAATTAACTTTCATGCTTCAAATAGGGCATGTAATTTTAAACAACTTTCCAATTTACTTTTATCACCAATTTTGCTTTGTTCTTTTGGTATTCTTAGTTGAAAGCTAAACCTAGGAGGTTCATATGCTAATTTCTTAGATCTTGAAGGCCGCCTCTAAATCTAAATGCATTTTGATAGTTTTTCACCACTAGAGGGTGTTAGTTCATGTGTTTCATATAGATAACATTGAGCTCATGCACGTGAATTTATCATGGAGTCAGCTCTGATTGGCTAAAATGCAAGTCTGTTAAAATAACTGAAATAAGGGGGCAGTCTGCTGAGGCTTAGGTACAAGGTTATTACAGAGGTAAAACGTGTATAATTATAACTGTGTTTGTTATGCAAAACTGGGGAATTGGTAATTAAGGGATTATCTATCTTTTAAAACAACAAAAATTGTGGTGTTAACTGTCCCTTTAAATTGGAAAGCTGTTTAAAATAAATAAAAATAGGTTTAGAAGAAATCATTCTCCCACTGTGGGAAGAGAGAGCGGTACTAAAATGTAAATTTTTCATTGTTCTCTCTATGTATTGGTCTTTTGAGTAAAGAGTGAGAAATAAGATAAGGACTTTGTGTAAATAATTAGGTCCCCTTTGCTGACAAGCTCAGACCATTTAATTGGGTTGTGGTTTCAATTAGCAGAAACAGCTAATTCATATACAAAAATATACCTAAAGGAGCAATTTCCCATACATTTTAAACTCTGCAGTTGAAATGAGTCATCTGAAACACATTAAAGGGAAACCAATTTTACAGCACACTGTCCCTTTAAGCCAGTGTTCCCTCCCTCCACCCTCACTTTGTTGGTTTTTATCTCTTTGCTCATTTTCCTAATCACCTGACTATAGGAGTATTGTCTTTATTTCCTCCAGCGACCAGCTGGTTAACACATAGCTGCAAATGAGTTCCACCCTTACTGGACAGCGCTATATACAGTTATTCTCCACATTAAACAGATAGTTTAACATAAACTTGTGCTTGGTGACTGAGCCTAATTATATTAGGTTCTTATTATAAAGGTGCCTGACTTGTAAATCTGTTTATTTTCTTTACATAACTCCAGAATAGTTACTGGCTTTCTAATTACTCATCTGTGTCACCACATGTCTCATTATTCCTGTAAATTCCAGTGGATTTGCTAGAGATAAACCAACATTAATCAGAAAATGAAATCACCCGGAGAGCTTTTAATAAAGTATTATACTATAACTATGGAGTGCACATTTGTTGTGTTTTTTTTTGTCTGTTCCTCTCCCCTCAAGAGATGTTAGAATCGCATCCTGCATCATTATTATATGCTGCAATTTATGACCCTTCTAATGCTACACAGTGATTGCTTAAAGCACCTCACATGCTTATTTACATCTTGCCTCCGATTAGCTACAATTCCTGGACCTCTGTGGATCTAAAAAAAATCTGCATATAAAATATTTTTTAAACATTTACCTTGTTTTGCAATCCAGGGACATAACCCTTGCAAATTGTTTTTCATATCTTCCTTGCGTGGCCAGTTAAAGGGACACTCAAGTAAAAATTAAACTGTCATGATTCAGATAGAGCAGCAACTTTCCAATTTATTTAAATGTGCACAGTCTTTTTATATTTACACTTTTTGAGTCACCAGCTCCTACTGAGCATGTGCAAGAATTCACAAAATATACGTATATGCATATGTGATTGGCTGATTGCTATCACATGATACAGAGGGAGAGGAAATAGACATAACTGAAATTTGTCAGAAAAAAAAATCTACTACTCATTTGAGGTTCAGACTAAGTTCTATTGCATTGTCTTTTTATCATGCACTTTTTCATTATGCAAGTCTACTGTATTTACTGCTCCTTTAAGGACAGATTATTATTATTCTTTATTTATAAAGCGCCAGCAGATTCCACAGCGCTGCCCATGTGTACAAGGATAAAAGTACAACGGAGAAACAATACAATAAAAGACAAACTTTTACAGACACATACAGGATACAGACAAAAATACAGGGTACAGACAAATACAGGGGGAATTGAGGGACCTATTCCCGTGGGAACTTACAGTCTAGATGGGTAGGAGAATGGGAAACAGGAGGTGGGGACTGCAAAGGTGAGAATGATATTAGTGAGGAGTTAGATGAGGGCAACTGTTAGGTAAGTGAAATTCATTTGTTAATGAGTCGGGTGATAGGCTTCCCTGAACAAAAAGGTCTTTAGGGAACGTTTAAAGGAGGAGAGGTTAGGGGCAAGTCCGACAGCTTGAGGAAGTGCGTTCCAGAGGGTTGGTGCCGCATGAGAGAAGTCCTGTAGTCTAGCATGAGAGGAGGTGATAGTAGAGGACGCAAGGAGCAGGTCATTGTTGGATCTTAGGGGGCGGGTTGGTGTATATTTGTTGATGAGTGAGGACAGGTAGGGGGGGCTGCATTGGTGAGGGCTTTGTAGGTCAGGGGGAGAATTTTTAATTTAATTCTGCTGTGAATGGGGAGCCAGTGAAGGGACTCACAGAAGAGTGCAGTGGATACCAAGCGTCGGGAGAGGTGGATTAGCCTAGCAGATGCATGTAGGATGGATTGGAGGGGAGAGAGGCGGGAGGGAGGGAGGCCAGTTAGTAAGTTGTTACAGTAGTCAAGTCGGGAAATTACCAGGGAGTGGATTAGCTGTTTAGTAGTCTCAGCGCTCAGAAACGGACGAATTTTGGAGATATTGCGTAGGTGGTTGCGGCAGAATGAAGAGAGCAGTTGGGTGTGGGGAATGAAGGACAGATTTGAGTCAAGCGTGACTCCAAGGCAGCGGACTTGGGGTGATGGGGAGATAGTGGTGCCGCCAACAGTGATAGAAAAATTAGAAACTGGAGTAGGGTTAGAGGGGGGAATTAGAAGTAGTTCGGTCTTGGACATGTTTATTTTCAGGTGATGAGAGGCCATCCAGGAGGAAGTGCCAGATAAGCAGTCGCTGATGTGAGAATTGACAGGAGGACAGAGTTCAGGGGTGGATAGGTAGATCTGGGTATAATCAGCATAGAGGTGATAGCTGAAACCATAGCTGTTGATAAGTTTACCCAGTGAAGAAGTATAAATAGAGAAGAGTAGAGGACCCAGGACAGAGCCTTGAGGTACTCCAACAGACAGAGGCAAAAGAGAGGAGGAGTCACCAGCAAAATAGACAGAGAAGGATCTGTTAGAGAGATAAGAGTGAATCCAGGAGAGGGCAGTGTCACACAGACCAAGAGAGCTGAGAGTCCGTAGGAGAAGGGGATGGTCAACAGTGTCAAAGGCAGCAGAGAGGTCAAGTAAGATGAGTATTGAGTAGTAGCCTTTGTTTTTAGCAGAAAGGAGATGAGCATTAGCTCCTGCGCTGATCAAGCTGTTACTGTGCACCATGCTGTAGGCTCAGGGTTCTGAATCCTGTGAGATGACGTTTCTGGTGGTAGTAAAATAAATTAAGGCAAAATAATAAAAAAAAAAAGGAGATTGTTAGTTAATTTAATTAAATATTTTATGGAGAAATCAAGGTTCAGTTTAATATCACTTAAAAGGGACTTTCCAAAAAAAATATATCTTCTGTGCAATAAATAGAAAAAGCTTCTTGATTTGATTTTAACACTAACGGGAAGCGGATTTCTGTGCCCAACTCATCCTTAGGGACACCTCTATCAGCTCTTTTGGGGGCACCACTATCAGCTTTATTGGGGGACACCACTATCAGCTCTTTTGGGGGCACCACTATCAGCTCTATTGGGGGACACCACTATCAGCTCTATTGGGGACACCACTATCAGCTCTATTGGGGGACACCTATCAGCTCTATTTGGGGACACCTCTATCAGCTCTATTGGGGGACACCTCTGTCAACTCTATTGGGGGAAACCTCCATAAGAATAAAAAAAGGTTTTATTTAGAACAGAAATACCCAGAGTTTAGATAGGCAATGAATGTACCAGACACAAGATGTTACTTGATGTTCTTTTAAGCAGCTGATAATATAAAAACAACAGTACACGAGTCTTTATTTCTTTTGTTCACTTAGATGATTTCCCTAAACCGCAAATAATTGCCCAGCCCAATAACACAATGGCGGTTGTTGGCAGCGATATCAGCTTCACCTGCTCAGCTGCCAGCAGCAGTAACACCCCTATGGTCATCGCATGGAAAAAGGACAGTGAATTGCTACATAACGCTGAGGTGGAGAACTTTTCTAATGTAATAGAAAACGAAGGCGAAGTGACAGAGTACACTACAATTCTGCACCTGCGTAGTGTGACATTTACGCACGAGGGGCGGTACCAGTGCATCATCACCAACCATTTTGGTTCCACTTACTCTGACAAAGCTGAACTTACTGTGAACGGTGAGTGACTGTCAATGTTTTCTGTTACCCTGAATACAATGTAGCAGTTTTCCAATGGTTTCTAACTGAACACACTGGCAAAGCAATGGTTAATTATTTCCCACACGCTATCGTTACACAGACAGTAGGAGAGGATTGTTCTCCCAAGTGAGATTATAACAAAATAAGATCCATCCGTGCTATGAGATCAATCACAGGATTCTAGAAGGGCAGATTTTACATTGAGATGACAAATACTTTACTATATAATGCTAAATAATATGTATGAAATTAAAGGCACATTGCACATTAGATTTTTCTTTGTATACATGTTTTGTAGCTGATACATTTATACAGCCCATCTGGTAGTGTTTATGTAACAATTTATAGTTTTGCTTAGTTTTTAATAACATTGGGCTTATTTTCAGACCCCTAACCAAGCCCCACCGTGTCAGATGTATACCCCTGTTTACAGGCTCCTGTACGTGTAATTGGTCTTTTCATATTCAGGGGAAAGGGGGGGGGGGGGTGTCTGCTCTTACTGTTTTCCCAGCCTAACCTCGTCAACAGTGCTAAACTGGGAGCTTCTAAGTAAGTTTTTAAACAGTTTTATACTGGATTTATAGATCAGTATCTGCGTGTATTCTTCTCTAATAGTGTCTATTACATGCAGCTATATGGAAATTGATGTGTACTGTCCCTTTAAGGTATACAGTAATAATTGCAGTACAAATAAAAATTGGTATTCAAAGTAAGCTGCAAAATGCAATTTTAAATTATATGGAAAAGCCCTGCTTAAAATACCAAGGAATGCACACAGTAACTATTGTATTTGTTGTACAATGTTATTTCAAAATACTTCAGTTAAAATTGTACCAAACAGAACAAATTCAAAGGGTATTTTTATTTTTCTATTGTATCATGAGGTGCAGCAGTGCACTGGGAGCTAACTGAACACTTTGGGCGAGCCAATGACACGAGGCATATATGTACAGCCACCAATCAGCAGCTAGCTCCCAGTAGTACATTGCTGCTCCTGAGCTTATGTAGGTATGCTTTTCAACAAAGGATACCAAAGAATTAAGCAAATTTGATAACGGATAGCAGGTTTCGCTGTTTGTCTCATTATATGAAAGCTGGCAAGTTTGTCCCAAAATACACCATGTGCTTATTGCACTACATGTAATAGAAAAAGATGTATATGTGAAACTAGAAGCTAATTCAAGTTAAAGCATGTTTTGATTTGTGAAAATATGATGTGACCGCACCACCCAATTTTTAGATAATATGCTCAGGCACGGGATAAAGTCCGGTCCCAGACTATATAATAATGAGAAAATCAAGAATCCCAGCCAATGAGTCTTAGAATAAAGAAGTTTTTATTCTTCAACAAAGGATATGTTCCAGTGTGATCTTTCACACTATGCAATTATAACAAACATAGGGGAAACATCTGATGTAAGTTCATTCAGATCCACACATACCCCATCCACCAAACACATTCGTATCCAACACTCAGCACAAAATATAAAAAGTAAAAATCAAAAAATAATAGTAATACAAAAAGTGGCGTCCCAGGGAGTGTGAACAGACACCACCAAACTAGGACTCTATTAATATTGGAACCATCAAAGAGTGTCCGCTAGATCCGTAACTCTATAATATTATATAGAACAAGAATGTCTCGTTATGTTGCGAGTACTCCAACTGTAACAGTGTGTGGTCACTTGAAATCATAAGCAAATAACTTGTTGCCAATATATTAGAACAGTCACAGGAAACACAACATGTTACAGCATTTGTAATCCATAGTAGGTAAATTCCTACAGAGACCTCAATGACATATCTTGTAGCTGTGTCAATGTTACGGTTCAAATGTCCCTCCAACCTGCCCTGCTTCTGGCCACATAACGTATAGTGGGGAGCTGTAAACGTAATTTCGGCCCAAACACACACTCTCTCAAAACTTCACTCACAGTATCCTATACTACACCATATGTGTGGTTCCTTACTGAAACGAGGATGCAATATGGCCCAAATTAGCTTCTACAAAAGCTGCGAGTATCTCATACCCTCATGGAAGCTTGTAGCCTTTGGCTTGTTCGAATCAAAGAAAATACATGGATAACAGTGTCACCTCCTTCAGTGTATGTATACTTTCCAGGTGATACCGTGAGACTCAGTCCTCGCCGTATATCTTCAGTGTGGTTATTAGGACCCTCCAATGCAGAACTCTAGTCTCACCTCACATATTGAGTAAGCATATATCATAAACAATTTCTGTGGCTCGGACAGCAGGATAGACAGGTCTCAGTGGTGGCGTCTGACCGTTCCGACGCGCGTTTCGGGACTCCGCCCCTTTCTCAAGGAATTTGTGGATCTGAATGAACTTACATCAGATGTTTCCCCTATGTTTGTTATAATTGCATAGTGTGAAAGATCACACTGGAACATATCCTTTGTTGAAGAATAAAAACTTCTTTATTCTAAGACTCATTGGCTGGGATTCTTGATTTTCTCATGTTTTGATTTGTATTTGCTTCATAAAATTTGTTAATGGTGCAGGTTCTCCCTGTTACACTCGCTGTTCCCTGTGAGATGTCACATTCCAGAGAGCTTGATTACTTTCTATGGTAGACAGCTGCAGGACATGCAGGTTCAGCCCCTTTTCCATAGAACTGAGTAAGATCTGCCCATCTAAGGGCAGCAATGTTAGATTCTCATCAGCCTCCGAAGAAGCGCATGTACACATGCGCAAAACGCGTCAGGCATACATTGACTGTGACCTGTGCATGTACACTTGGATTAACCCAATATACTGAGTGTTTTTTTATCTTCATGTTCCAGCATGACCTCTTCTTCACAAGTCTGCATCTAAGGGCTGTTATCTGTTTAGAGAATCAGGCCCTTAAGACATTTCTGTAGTGTTGCTATAGAATAAAATATCAACCAAGTTTAAACATTTTTAAACCAAATTAACATCCTTTTTCACACAATTATTTTTAGTAGCCAAATTCCAATCACCAAATGCCTAGAGAATCAGCAGTGTACTTTTCCAGGTCTGAGAATTATATAAAAAAATATATTTCAGAGCTAAATGAAAAGGAAGACCATAAATAGTAAAAGTCTAATGCATCTACTGTACATAACTAAACATTTATATGAAAAACATAATTTATGTAAGAACTTACCTGATAAATTCATTTCTTTCATATTGGCAAGAGTCAATGAGCTAGTGACGTATGGGTTATACATTCCTACCAGGAGGGGCAAAGTTTCCCAAACCTCAGAATGCCTATAAATAAACCCCTCACGACATCCACAACTCAGTTTAACTAATAGCCAAGTAGTGGGGTGATAAAATAAGGAGTAAAAAAGCATTCAAAAAGAGGAACTGGAAATATAATTGTGCTTTTATACAAAAATCATAACCAACATAAAAAGGGTGGGCCTCATGGACTCTTGCCAATATGAAAGAAATTAATTTATCAAATACGTTCTTACATAAATTGTTTTCTTTCATGTAATTAGCAAGAGTCCATGGGCTAGTGACGTATGGGATAGAAATACCCAAGATGTGGAAGACCATGGAAGAGTCACTAGAAAGGGAGGGACAAAATAAAAACAGCTATTTCTGCTGAAAAAATTAAATCCACTAAAAATAAGTCTCTCTCTCATAAATTTCACATAAATTTCAAGGAAAAAAATTAAATCATAAGCAGAAGAATCAAAATGAGACAGCTGCCTGAAGAACTTTTCTACAAAAGACTGATTCAGAAGACATCAAAATGGTAAAGTTTAGTAAATGTATGCAAAGAAGACCAAGTTGCTGCTTTGCAAATCTGATCAACCGAAGCTTCATTTTTAAAAGCACAAGAAGTGGCGACTGATCTAGTAGAATGAGCTGTAATTCTCTGAGGCAGAGACCATCCCGCCTCCAAATAAGCCTTGTAAATCAAAAGCTTTAACCAAGATGCCAAAGAAATGGCAGAGGCTTTCTGACCTTTCCTAGGACCAGAAAAAAACAACAAATAGACTAGAAGTCTTCCTGAAATCTTTAGTAGCTTTGACATAATATTTCAAAGCTCCTACAACATCCAAAGAATGTAAAGATCTTTCAAGAGTATTCTTAGGATTAGGACACAAGGAAGGAACAAGAAATTCCCTACTAATGTTGTTAGAATTCACAACCTTAGGAAGAAATTTAAATGAAGTATGCAAAACAGCCTTGAATCCAATGATTCTGAACGGAACCTGCCCAAATGTCTTGAAATAATTTCAATCTTCCCCCACCAGCAGAACTGGATTGAGGGCCGCACCTTCATGCAGACTTGGGGGCTGGCTTTGGTTTCTTATAAGGCTTGGATTTATTCCAACTCGAAAATGGATTCCAATTGGAGCCAGAGTCCTTAAGGGAAGGAGTAGTTTTCTGTTCTCTATTCTGACGAAAGGAAAGAAACCGATTAGAAGCTTTAGATTTACCCTTAGACTTTTTATCTCGGGGCAAAGAAACTCTTTTCCCCCCAGTAATAGTGGAAATAATAGAATCCAACTAAGAACCAAACAAATTATTACCCTGGAATGACAGAGATAATAACCTAGATTTAGATATCATGTCAGCATTCCATGATTTGAGCCATAAAGCTCTTCTAGCTTAAAATAGCCAAAGACATAGATTTAACATCAATCTTGATAATATCAAAAATAGCATCACAGATAAAATGATTAGCATGTTGAAGCAAACGAACAATGCTATGCAAATCAAAATCTTTTTGCCTATGTGCTAAGCTATCCAACCAAAAAGTTGATGCAGCCACAACATCAGCCATAGAAATGGCAGGTCTGATAATATAGCCAGAATGTAAATAAGCTTTCCTAAGATATCATAAGATTCAATTTTCCTATATAAAGGATCCTTAAAAGAGGTACTATCTTCCATAGGAATAGTAGTACGTTTAGCAAGAGTAGAAATGGCCCCATCAACCTTAGGGACTTTTCCCCAAAACTCTAATTTAGCCACTGGCAAAGGATACAACTTTTTAAACCTCGAAGAAGGAACACAAAAGTACCAAGCTTAGACCATTCCTTAACAATCGCATCCGAAATAGCATCAGGAACAGGGAAAACCTCAGTAGTAATCACAGGAGGTTTATAGGCAGAATTTAATTGTTTACTGGATTTATTATCAAGAGTTCCAGACTCCTCAATATCCAAAGTTATCAACACTTCTTTTAACAATGAACTATTATACTCAATCATTAAAAGATAAGGTGATTTATCAGTGTCAATGTCTGAAGTAGGATCTTCTGAGTCAGAGAGATCCTCATCAGAGGAGGATATGTCAGTATGTTGTCGGTCATTACAAATTTCATCAGTATTATGAGAAGTTTTAAAAGACCTTTTACATTTATTTGAAGGCTGTATAGCAGCCATAGCCTTCTGTATCGCATCAGCAATATAATTTTTCATATCAACAGGGATATAATGTACTTTAGATGTTGAAGGAACAACAGATACTGTACCAGCACTAATAGAAACCTTTTCTGCATGCAAAAGCTTATCATGACAACTGTTACATACTACAGCTGGAGATATAATCTCCACTAGCTTACAACAGATACACTTAGCTTTGGTAGAACTGTGTTCAGGCAGCATGGTTCCTACAGCAGCTTCTGAGACAGGATCAGATTGAGACATCTTGTAAAATGTAAAAGAAAAAATAAAATTTAAACAGAAATATCTTATTTCCACATATAGCAGTTTCAGGAATGGGGAAAAATGCAAATGCTAAAATTGACAAAAAAACAAATAGCATAGCCCTCTGAGCATAAAGAAGGCAAGGAGCATATAGGAAGTGGGGTAAAATGAAACAAAATTTTTGGCGCCAAGTATGACGCACAACGCAAAAGGAAGTTGAAATTTTTTCAGCGCCAACAAACATTCGGAAATGACGCAACTTGCGTCATAACAAACACAAATTCGCGCCAAACAACCTGGCATCAAATAAGACGCAGGAAATGACGAACTTGCATCACTACAGACGCACGTTTCTGCAAAAAAAATAATTGCGCCAAGAATGAAGCAATAAAAAAACAGCATTTTGCGCCCACGCGAGCCTAATTTGCCCGCAAGTTTTCAAAGAAAAAACAAGTCAAATTGGAAAAGACTATACCCCAGGTAAGAAATAACTTCCAAAAACATGAAATCCATAACGAAACTGCCAGACTGCAAAGGGAAATACACATAGACCTGACTCATGGCAAATATAAGTAAAATAAATATATATTAAAAACTTTATATTAATACATAAAGCGCCAAACCATAGCTGAGAGTGTCTTAAATAATGATACATACTTACCCAAAGACACCCATCCACGTATAGCAGATAGCCAAACCAGTACTGAAAACTATCAGCAGAGGTAATGGTATATAAGAGTATATCATCGATCTGAAAAGTTAGGTAGGAGATGAATCCCTACGATAACAGAGAACCCTTGAAAAGATTTCCTGCGAGGGAAACCATAAAATCAATAGGCGATGCTCTCTTCACATCCCTCTGACAAACACTGTACTCTGAAAAGGAATTGGGCTTCAGAATGCTTAGAAGCGCTTATCATAGAAGAAATCATAAAAATCAAGCACAAACTTACTTCACCTCCTCCATAGGAGGCAAAGTTTGTAAAACTGATTTGTGGGTGTGGTGAGGGGAGTATTTATAGGCATTTTTAGGTTTGGGAAACTTTGCCCCTCCTGGTAGGATTCTATATCCCATATGTCACTAGCTCATGGACTCTTGCCAATTACATGAAAGAGATCTCATGGTGTTTACTGATCTATCTAAACTCTTCTGTTGGAAAGCTCAAGGCTCTTGATTTTGAAGAGACTGAAGTTTATCTTTTCTATATAATATTTCAAATGAGTTGTTTCAGAGCCGCTCCCCAGTTAATGTGCGTAATAGCATTTCAACGTCACCATCACTAAAATATTGCCAGCTGCACTGATGTTTGTTTGCGGCTCTTGCAGCTAATTGTGATGTGCGAGGGCTGCGAAATTCATTACTACAACACTCTCAAAGCTCAGATGCCACCAGTCCGCTCAATAATAAATATCAGCTTTTGTCTATTAATCTTTTACAACTTGGGCACTTTTGAATGAATATTTGTCCTTTTGTATTTTAGTTCTCCCATCATTTATGAAAACCCCTCAAGATATCACGGTGCGGGTAGGCTACTTAGCAAAGCTGGAGTGCGCAGCAGAAGGGCATCCTGTCCCGGAAATTGCTTGGCAGAAGGATGGCGGAACAGACTTTCCCGCAGCCAGAGAGCGGCGCATGCACGTGATGCCGGACGATGACCTGTTCTTCATTATGAATGTTAAGATTGAAGATATGGGAATATACAGCTGTACTGCCCAGAACAGCGCTGGCTCGGTATCTGCTAATGCAACAGTAACCATACTCGGTAAGGATACGTTTTTCACAAATACTTTACTTAAAGGAGCATAAAGACAAAACTGAATGAGTGTTTCTCAATTCCAGTAAGGGCACACTAACAGGCCATATTTTCAGGATATCTGAACTAGAGCACAGGTGAAATACGATGATTGGTAACTATGGTTACTAACACACTTTACCCCAAGGTAACCGAGAATGGAGGACTAGAATTGAGAAACGCGGAAATAGAAGCATTTTTGCAATAAACGTCTTAGTAAACTTTTACTTAAACATTCTTTAACTAAAAGTACCCCATGCGCCTGCATTTAAATACCCTACCTGCTCAGAGAGAATATATTGTGTTGGGGAAGAAACAATACGCGTCAGTGTTGATGAATATATACTACCATTGTCTATTTGAGCAAGCACAGTGTGTGAATAAAAGGTGCATAATGCATATGTAAGTATGCTCTGTGCACAGTAAGAACTATTACTTAAACAGTAATAACTTTACTAGAAACATCTTTGCTGACAGGCGCATTTTTATGTCTTTTAAACGTAAATCTTTCAACCTTATTTTTAATATTACAATAAGATCCTTAACATTATATTGAAATGCTGCTGATCACATGGGTTCCACATACATGTAAGATTGTCACAGCTCTGCAACATATGCTGCAGTCAAAACGATTAACAATTCACATAATGTGTGTGTGTGGATATAATATATGTATTCCTTGAAGAACAAATGCACTCTCAGGTCTTTTTTAAGGTGAAGACAAACAATCTCTTTAATGGAACGTTTTCAGGGAACTCTTCCCCCTCATCAGTTGTGCTGATGAAGGGGAAGAGTTCCCTGAAAACGTTCCATTAACCCCTTAACGACCAAGGACGTACGCCACACGTCCTCAAAAAAAAGACAGTTAATGACCGAGGACATGTGGCGTACGTCCTTGGTCTGGAAAGCAGCTGGAAGCGATCCTGCTCCCTTCCAGCTGCTTTCCGGTTATTGCAGTGATGCCTCGATATGGAGGCATCCTGCAATAACCCCCCATGGCCATCCGATGCAGAGAGAGCCACTCTGTGGCCCTCTCTGCACCGCACATCGGTGGCCGGTATCGTTGGTGGGTGGGAGCAAGCCTGGGAGGCGGGTGGGCGGCCATCGATGTGCCGAGTAGAGGGAAGGGGGGCGGGATCGGGGGCGGGTCAGTCGGGAGCGCGCACGGGGGGCGGCGGGAGCGTGCACGTGCACGGGGGGGGGGCGCGTGCACGGAGCGGGAGGGAACCGCTACACTGCAGAAAAATAAAGCTGTAAAAAGCAACAAAAAAAAGTTTTGAAAGTTTTAAAGTAACAGCTAAGGGATCTGGAAGGGATGGGGGGTTGGTCTTGGGGGGGGGGGGAAGCTACACTACAGAAAAGGGAAATTTTTTTTAAAAAAAGGCAAATTTTTTACTAAACTGGGTACTGGCAGACAACTGCCAGTACCCAAGAGGGCGCCCATTAAGGCAGAGGGGGAGGGTTAGAGAGCTGTTTAGTGGGGGATCAGT